>NW_005371371.1:2858946-2861275 GCF_000412655.1 Myotis brandtii | reverse complement strand
CATATGCGGCGAAGCACATGCTACTGGCATGACTTGCATCTTGTGGTTGATCCTCTTTCTTTCTTCATGCACCTTTAAATGATGTACACATGTAACCACATGTTTTGTTTTGAACTACAAAGACTTCTTAAGCCCGGGCAGCCCTTTGCTGCCAAGGAAAGCCTGCTCCTCCCACCCTGCTCTTTGGGCTAATTTGTGGAGCCACAGCCGTGGTATCTGAGTACATTGGCCATCACAGCTTTTTCTTCATTCAAAATTATATCCATGAATGACATCACGAACAATTGCAAATTCAGCAGCACACAAACAACTGATGAATACACAAAAACAATGGCAAATAGCTCCCGGAATAAAATGAATAAACTTGTTTTAATGGGAGAGAAGCAGAACAGAAGTAGAATTGTTTTTCTGGGGGTAACTCTAGGTCATGTAAAGCTAACAGTTCTCAAACGCTGCACAGGGCGCCTTGCCTAGCTGCTTTCTTCACGCCCCGTGGATGGGACAAAACGCCCAAAGAGGGGCTCCATGTGTCCCTGGGTAGGCAGCTGCACCCAGGGAGAATGCACAAATTCCTCTTCATGTCGCCTGTGCCCAGCCTGCACGATGGGTTATCAACTAGCTGGGCTCTGATTAGTTGGGGCCATAGGGCATTGCCTTTCTGTTTTCTCTGGCTTCTATACAAAGATGCACCAAAATAGAGATGGACATTTAAATTCCTCTGGTGCAGATAAGAGACGGAGCTGACCCAAGTCCACCGATTCAGTGTGCATGCTCCTCACACACAGGCTAAGAGGGGGGAGCAGGGGGGCGTGTCTTTCACACGCAGCTCACCAGCACTTCTCAAGCTTCACACCCTCCGCTCCAAACTCATTCCACAGTGCTTTCTTAAGGTGGAAATTCTATGAAATATCTACACTGATTTCAGTTTCCAAATCAGCTGAAGAATTAAGTCAGTTTGTTCGATAGCCTGAATTTAGCACCCCTCACAGGAAAGCAGAATATTCGGGAGACCCTGGGTCAGGGAGAGCTAGAAGTGAGGCTGCACACGGCACTGACGTAGCTCCAAGAGATCTATCTGTCCAAAGTGTACCCCAGGATTTTTTTAAAATAAATTTTTATTGATTTCAGAGAGGGAGGGAGAGAGGGAGAGAGAGATAGAAACATCAATGATGAGAGGAAAAATCACTGATCCACTGCCTCCTGCATACCCCACACTGGGGATCGAGCCTGCAACCCAGGCATGTGCCCTGACTGGGAATTGAACAGTGCCCTCCTGGTTTCATAGGTCGACGCTCAATCACTGAGCCATGCCGGTCAGGCCCCAGGATTTTTTTACAGACAAAGGCACCGTGTTGCCTAGAAGACACAGAACCAGATAGCAGCAGGCCTCCCCAAACAGTGCCTCCCTCTAGGCCAGGAAAGGCTCTCCAGCATGGCCGTGGCATGCCGGCGGGAGGAACTTTCCACCCTGGGGTTTTTCCTTAAAAAAATAAGAATAATAACAAGACCTGCCCTCCAAGGAGGTTCTGAGGATTAAATACCATTTGAAAATGTTTTATAAATTATAAGGTGCTTTACAAGTATGTTTGTGTAATCAAGTATGCAATTCTATGACTAAACACTGGCACTTTGATTTCGTAGTTTATCTTGTGCAAATTTCTGGCTGCCTTACCCACTTCAATTACACCTCGGTATCTTTAATACACTAGAAAACTTTTAGGGTTCTTCACATCTTATGTACTACTTTTGAGAAAGAAATGGAAGACTAGACATAACCTCACTAAGGAAGAAGACACGATGACAAAAGGAGGTGACTTCACTAGAAAAGTTTCAAAATACTACATTCTGTTCCAAAGAGTATAGCTCCCTTTCACAGTTAAATATGAACGAACATCCTTACGATGGACGGCCGACCAGATTCTCCATGGCTCGTTGTTACCTCTTTCACGTCACTGACTCTCACCCAGCTCCCTCTTTGTCAGCCACACAGGTGGATTTTTATCCTGGAACATACTTGCAATCTTCAGCCCCAGGGCCTTTGCATGGCTACTCATTCCCTTTGCCTATATGGATTCTCCCTCTAAATACCTACAAGACTTCCTTCTTCACCGCCTTGAAGTTGTCACCTTCTCCTTCTCTCCTTCTCCCACTTTATTTTCTAGACCCATGGTCGGCAAACTGCGGCTCGCGAGCCACATGGGGCTCTTTGGCCCTTGAGTATGCTCTTCCACCAAAATACCACGTGCGGGAGCGCACGTACAGTGCGATTGAAACTTCGTGGCCCATGCACAGAAGTCGGTATTTTGTGGAAGAGCCACACTCAAAGGGC
>NW_005371371.1:2826995-2840603 GCF_000412655.1 Myotis brandtii | reverse complement strand
TCACTGATCCGCTGCCTCCTGCGTACCCCACACTGGGGATCGAGCCCGCAACCCGGGCATGTGCCCTGACTGGGAATTGAACAGTGACCTCCTGGTTTCATAGGTCGACGCTCAATCACTGAGCCATGCCGGCCAGGCCCCAGGATTTTTTTACAGACAAAGGCACCGTGTTGCCTAGAAGACACAGAACCAGATAGCAGCAGGCCTCCCCGAACAGTGCCTCCCTCTAGGCCAGGAAAGGCTCTCCAGCATGGCCGTGGCATGCCGGCGGGAGGAACTTTCCACCCTGGGGTTTTTCCTTAAAAAAATAAGAATAATAACAAGACCTGCCCTCCAAGGAGGTTCTGAGGATTAAATACCATTTGAAAATGTTTTATAAATTATAAGGTGCTTTACAAGTATGTTTGTGTAATCAAGTATGCAATTCTATGACTAAACACTGGCACTTTGATTTCGTAGTTTATCTTGTGCAAATTTCTGGCTGCCTTACCCACTTCAATTACACCTCGGTATCTTTAATACACTAGAAAACTTTTAGGGTTCTTCACATCTTATGTACTACTTTTGAGAAAGAAATGGAAGACTAGACATAACCTCACTAAGGAAGAAGACACGATGACAAAAGGAGGTGACTTCACTAGAAAAGTTTCAAAATACTACGTTCTGTTCCAAAGAGTATAGCTCCCTTTCACAGTTAAATATGAACGAACATCCTTACGATGGACGGCCGACCAGATTCTCCATGGCTCGTTGTTACCTCTTTCACGTCACTGACTCTCACCCAGCTCCCTCTTTGTCAGCCACACAGGTGGATTTTTATCCTGGAACATACTTGCAATCTTCAGCCCCAGGGCCTTTGCATGGCTACTCATTCCCTTTGCCTATATGGATTCTCCCTCTAAATACCTACAAGACTTCCTTCTTCACCGCCTTGAAGTTGTCACCTTCTCCTTCTCTCCTTCTCCCACTTTATTTTCTAGACCCATGGTCGGCAAACTGCGGCTCGCGAGCCACATGGGGCTCTTTGGCCCTTGAGTATGGCTCTTCCACAAAATACCACGTGCGGGAGCGCACGTACAGTGCGATTGAAACTTCGTGGCCCATGCACAGAAGTCGGTATTTTGTGGAAGAGCCACACTCAAAGGGCCAAAGAGCCGCATGTGGCTCGCGAGCCGCAGTTCGCCGACCACTGTATTTAGACCATTTATCACCACCTATAATACTTCATATTCTGAACACATTTCAAAATTAAGTTTATTTCCAAGGTTTCAAAGGTAGACTTGAAGACTCAGTACCTTCTGCTTTTCTTTTTTCTTTATAGCTTAGAAACCAAACCCCTTTCTTGTAGCCTGTACTTTAATATATTTCAAAGGAGTGAAATATTTAAAAAAGTATTTAGCATGTAACAACTGGCCTCTTGAAAAAATATGAAAAAAAATATGAAAGTGTAATAGTTTGGTTAAATTTGAAAGGTGAAGGGAGATCTAACCCTTTCTGCCTCTGTCCCTCCTGCCCCAAAGCCCAGCCTTCTACCCTCCCCAGCAGCCCTTAAGTGAAGTTCCTGTCGTTTTTGTTTGTTTGTTTTTTCTGGAAAGAACAGATAAAAGGTGGGAAAAGGTAAGAATGACAGGAAACTCACCTGGAGCTGACTCCATCAGCCTGATGGGTTGGTAACACAGAGCTGCCCAACCAAATGGGCCTGCCCTACTCCGACTACAGTGGCCACTGTGGTGGAAGGCAGGGGGTCCAGCAGCAGCAGGCTTTCAGAGCAGGAGGCACTATGAGTGGAGGGGGCTGCTGCTGGCCAGGAGGCCTCCTCCGCACAGGAGGAGAAGGGGGCTCTCCTGGATAGATCATGGATGTCTGCAAAAACGACGGGATACACACTTTTACAAAAGGCGTCAGAGCCACCCAGGTGCCAGGTGCTTCGTAAGAAAACGCAATCCTATTGGGAAGTTATTAGGATGATTAAAAATTAAGCAATTCTGAAACATAAAATATAAAAAGAACTAAGACTATATTACATGTGTGTGGATTCTTTCTGAGAAAAACAATAACTGAAAATGTTTACTTTCTGTGGAAAGGCCCAGTTGTGTGCAACCAGCAGTATGAACCCCATTTTCTTTTCTTTTTTAAAAAAATATATTTTTATTGAGAGTCAGGGAGAGGGGAGAGATAGAAACATCAATGATGAAAGAGAATCATTCATGGGCTGCCTCCCACACGCCCCCCACTGGAGATTGAGCCCGCAGCCTGGGCACGTGCTCTTGACTGTAATTGAACCTGGGACCCTTCAGTCCGCAGGCCGACGCTGTATCCACAAAGCCAAGCCAGCTAGGGCATGAACCCCATTTTCAATGTGAGCTCTCTCGCGGGTGCAGCTGTGAATGTCTAGGGAATTCACAGGAAGAATTCCTATCACACATTAAAGAGGGAGTGTCTTTTTAAAGCAATGCTTAAAGGCAAGTCAGAGAAGAATCAGCAGGCACAGGAAAGGGAGACCAATAAACCAGCCCTGGGAAGTTTCTGGAATACCACCACTGCCAACAAAGACTGGGCACAAAGAGAAACACTGGAATTGTGAGGAGGCAAGACTGCCAAGAGCTTAGAGCAGGCTGACACCTAGGAGCTAGGACCCCAGCAAAATCAAACCTATAGTTTCTCAGAGAAGAAAACTGATCCAGAAATGCAGCCTCCTCGAATGCACCCCAAGTCTGTGTAGGGAGGGGGCTCAACATCTGAATGGTTCCTTCAGAACTTTCGAGCAAGGGCACCCACAGCTCCAGCAGGGACGTCCCATTCTTTGTCTTCGTCCAAGAATGCCTGAAGAGTGGGCACCTAACGTAGGGCTCACAGTGGCTGCCCAGAAAGCAGCTGGAGTGGGGTGCTGTCCAAGTGGACTGTAAAGGCGCCGAGGGGACAGAGGCTTGTTTCAGACTTGCCTGTATCTCCCAGAACATCTACTCCCGTGTTGGTACACAATGAATTCTCAATAAACCGACTGGCTTCAACATCAACCATCTCCCAGCTTTAGGAAATGGCTGCGCACCCCCTGACTTCAGAACGTTCCAACTGAACTGCAGGGACCCCGGAGCTGTGAAGATGAATGCTTATCGCCCGGAGTTATTCTAGGAACTTAATTAAATGCTCCATGCCGGGGAAACGTGGATATTTTACTGCTGCGGTTATTTCACTTGGAACTGAGACTACTAATAAACCAGCATTACTGATAAGCTAAACTGCAAATAATGATAAGAGGCAAAACAGAATTAAGGTGAGTCAGTTCTGTGGCATCTTTATAATTTTGAGAGGACCCTAAAGACAAAAATGTCATTTGGAAGCTACAGAAATGTTAAACTTGAGAAGAAAATGCTTATTGCAAAACTTTGCCAAAATAAGTAAAATTTTAAAGAATTTCTAAAAAGTCATTCATGTGTATAAGTTTGTCAGGCTTTGCTGTTTAATATATCCACACCATTCATTATTAAAAGTTTTAAATCTGTTTACTCAACTATTTCAAGTCAGTTTTCTAAAACTGACTATACAATAAATTTACATCCTGAATTTATATGATCCTAAAGAATAAAAATATTAGGTCTTGCAGTTTTGCAACTAACATATTTTACTAAAGCACAGTTGAATATTTTCAACTGAATTGTGCATTTTTTAGAAGTCTACTTGGTGAAGTAGAGCTTTCACCAAATTTATTTGATATATAGAACTGGAAGAGCATAGATATAGCTTATGGATTTGTTTTGTTCCCTTTGCATATGAAAAGTGTTATTTTTATGTCACTTTTCTGTTGGAAAACAATAAAATAAAACCCCTATGATCATATAAGAACAAAACAGAAGCACAACATGGCCAAAGATCACTTCAGTAATCTTTTTTTAAATGCATCCAGGGGGTGGTATAAGAAACTGGCCACTATTACCTTCCTTTCTAAGAATTTCTGTTGTCTTGTAAGTTCAGAACCCAGTGATGTCCACAGTGTACCAGAATGCTAGTACCTCCATTTCTGATCTTCAAACAAAACCAAGCTGCTCATCACATTCTAATCCATGCCTTACTGTCCAGAGTTCCTCCAGCATTATTTGCTTCATTTCTGTCCTATTTGCAAACTTTTCCTCCTACTTCACAATTTCCCTCCAACTCATCCATCCACCAGGGGCTCTGGAAGCCAGGAACAAGGCAAGGGATGCAGGAGGCCCTGCTGGGTGTGAAGTGGGCCTGGCAGGGCAGTGGCTGGTGGTGAATCTCACATGATGGGCTTGGGGGTGGCCTCTGCAACAGACCTGGGAACTCATAGGCATCAGATGGCCACTTATTTCAGTCCCTATTTTCAGTGACTTTCTACCACCAGCATTGGGCAACATAATCAGCGCTCAATTCCCAGGCCCTCAGTGGAAGGCGAGATTTCACAGACGGCTCCTGCTGGGCTTAAATATGAGGATTTCCTAGAGAGCACATCAGAATCTGCACCCTGTCACCTTTTCTGCCTGACTTGCTAAGTGATCAACAGATAACCTACCACAAGGATATTCTGAACTTTGCTTTCTTCGTAACCTGAAGAGTTGCTTCATCACGCCATTCATCCTCAATGGAAGGAGAAAGCCTTCCCCTATTTTGTTGGTCCTGTGTGACAGACAGTCTCCAATCCCATGCCTCTTGTCAACAGAGATGCTGGGTAGAGCACTTGTGCACATTGCTTATAACGGCAGGCGCATGGCCCTGAGGCTGCCATCTGCTAGGAAGGAAGTACTCTCTCCTAGGATGCTGCAGAGACTGACAGCGAATGTAAACAAAACCCTGAGTCACCGCACGAGCACCATGAGGCCATGGATGCCCAATTACATTTCTGAAAAATATGGGTAGCTTATGACTTTCTATGTTTGCTTAGGTCTTCTTTATTCTTTTGCATGTGGGGTTATATTATAGTCACATTAGCAGAAAGGTAGCACCTTTGGGAAAAACATTTCTCTTCATATAAAAACTCAATTAAATGTTTTCGTTAGGAAAAAAAAGGGGGGGCGCCTTTAAAAAAGGACACTGGTAAAAGAATTCACTCCGCAGAATATCTTGCAACAACTGATGACTTACTTATCGGTTCTTAGACAAATTCTAAATTGGTTAGTTTTCAAATAAACTCATCATTAAATAGGTTAATGACTCATTTCTTAGGAACCTGTTAATGGACTTATTCATAATGAGGAGTATATGATATACTACTTATAGAGTAAATGCATCTTAAAGACACCTCAAGCAGCAATCGAAACACTAAATGACCCCTTAGTGGCCCAGGGTGAACCAATCTACAAAGAGCAAGAACTTACATTTTCCCAAATAGAGGCCTTTTGATCTGAATTATCCCCCAAATTTTATTTCTTTTCCTTTTTATTTCACAAGCACATGAGAGTGTTTAGCAAAACTTCACTCTTCTGCCTCATCAGAACACGGCTCACATAGTCAGGAGCAGCCCTAGTTCCCTGATTAAAACATACTCCTGATTTAGGAACACCTCTGCATTCTCTATTTCTGCCCACTAGCATACCTTGTCTATGCATGAAAGAATTTACTGAAATGTTCCAGAGTAAAAAGAAGGATACCACTTCCCCAAATACTAAACTGTTCTAGAAGGAACAGGCCATATCCTGGGAGAAAGTTATTCATCGGTACACAAAGACCTACAGAGACAGAGAATTCCCTATTCTTTCTTGATAATATTTACAAACATCCCTACCAACTAATTAAATCAGTGACCTTGGAAAAGACTCCCGACCTCCCTTGGGCTCTGTTTTCACAACCTTAAAAATAAGTTACATTATACCAATGGTTCCCCTACCCTTTTCCCTCAAAACGACCTTGTATTTTTCCCTGGTTGTCACTACACCGTGTGGAAAGAGTTTTAATGTATTTGGTGGTGGTAGTGATGGGGAGATATCTTATCAAGTATAATATATATAGTTTGCTTTTCTGAAACAAAAACAGCAGAAGGAATGTAAGTTTTCCACCTTGCAGACCACTAGAAGTCCTGGAAGAAAAAAAAAAAAAAAAAAAAAAAAAACACACACCCTGAACAGAGATGACCAACCAACCAACTTGATTGGACCCTAAAATCCCCTGACAATATGAGAGCCCTGAAAGTAGTATCAAATCCTAAACTCTTCAGAGGGGACTTTCCTTCAATGTCCGGTTTTTCTGCTTAACTGTCTCCATTTTACTCCAATGAATAATGCACACAGAGAAATTATCACCCAAGTGAAATAAAAAACAAAATGTTATAGGAAAATGATGGTGAAACAGCATCTTTGTATGAAGCCCAACACTATTCCCTTTGGCTTGAGAATCTTGGGTAAATCACTAGCCCTCTTGAAGCTGCAGGTTCCTTATTTTAAAAATTGGGGCTCCAAGTGGCCCTGTCTATGTCATAAGGTTTTTGGATTTTATGTGATACTATACATATGAAAATGTCTTAACACTATGAAGTAAAGAAAAACACCTTTTTGAATTTTAGGCAAATATTCTGATACAAAGGGGAGAGGGGCTTGCACTTATCTTTCAATATTGATCAGAATAAAAATATATATATATATTGATCAGAATAATAGTTACATTTTTGTCGTCTCCAATTTCAATAGCATCCTTTCAAAATCATTCATTGCCCACTAAGTTTTGGTGTTGTTAGTTATACTTAGAATTTGGAGGCAAAAGATAGACTGATTTAAGTAACTACTTTTAAGTTTGCATAGAAAAAGCACTATGTCACATTCACAAATACAGGCCAAGTTTAAAGATGCATTTGCTTGCTCAAGTTTTATAAAGTTTCTGGACATGTAGAAGTGACTTTCTGCAAATTTAATATTTTTCTAGCTCAAAAGAAATCAGAATCCCTAAACTGACTATGTTATCGGGAGCCTGAAAGTTTTCACCAGATTCTATTTCAGCAAAATTCAATGAATTCAGTTCCAATACCATGCAGAGAAGTATATTGTATTCCTTGTGCCCACAAAACAATATGCAACATAAACTCTAACTCTCTCTAGTCAAACTTTCTTCTGTGCCTTTTATTTTAGAGCATAGTTAATGTAAGTCTCTGTAGCTATCTAGAAAGAAATCGAATAATCAGTAGCAATGATCAATCTCAGCATTTCCTCCACCTTGAGTGATAACTTCACCAGTTCACAAAAAACCTACCACTCAACTGTCTATAATAATCTACCGTGAATGATTCAAAATAACCACTGCAATCCCTAAGAACACATTCAAACCAAGTTAACACAGAAAGAATGTTCCCATTTAAATTTGGATAGCTCTGTTTTCACAAAACCTGCCACTGACAAATAGCATGAACTGATCATTACGGAGGTTCGGAAATTTTTTTCCATTTGTCTACTAAAACGGCAACATGAAAATGCCTTGCCTGACTTGTATAGAGACACACATTCTGCCTGTCTGTAGTACAGTCTGCAGAGAAGTCCCCATTATAGTGGCCCCAGGGAAGGGCTGGCTTTGGGGCAGGGCATAGCGCTTTGCTTCCCTCCGAGTGTTTCCCCCACTCTACTTGGCAGTGCAGATAAAAGAGTAAAGTTACATTTTCCCTTAAGTTTCTAAGGTGAAATGGGAACACTTGATTCTGTGCTACCCAAAAAAAACAAAACAAAGAAACCTCTCCACTTGCCAAATCTGATACCAAAAGTTAACTAGCTCTTGGAACTATGCTTCTACAGAAAATGCATTAGTGGGAATTTTAACAGAAAACCCATTATACCTGAGCTGTTACTAAAACTTCTGCAAGTTCTCCTCTTCAGAAAGACATTCATTTAAATACTAATAGTTCTAAAGGATATAACACCTTAACTATCTAATAAAATTCCTTTTGTGGGGGGGAGGGGTCTGTGGAACTACAGAAGTACCATACACTACAAGTTTTTCCTAATGTTTGACAACCAAACAAATTAAAACAGCGCAAGGGTGACCATTCTAATTAAATCAACCCCAAAGAGTGAAACTCCGGGGTTGAACAATGGATGATTCAACTAATGAAAGTTTAAGAGTTGTGTTTGCCTTTCACTGCAGCCAGCATGAAGAACCAAAACTGTCAATTTAAATAAATGTATATTCTAATTATACATTTTCATCTTGACACCATTTGACGACATCTCTTAATATGTAAACAAATTTTTTTTAAAAAAAAGGTAATCAAAAGTATGGTCTTAGTATAGTTTCAGGATTAGGGCGCTATTTTCCTTAATTGTTATTTTATTATGTAATTTAAGACACTCTTTCCTTACAATTGATAATTATCTATGAAAAAAAACAACAAACAAACAAAAGTTAAAAAAGAAAAGAGGGGAAAAAACAATGGTTCCTGGAGACTGAGATGGAACTAGCAATCAAACAGAAAAGGCAAACATTTCTTAAATAGGTATTGATTGGCTCCACTCAGACAACTATGAGTTTTTGTCTTTTTCTAAGAGAACACCCATTTACAAAAGCATCTTTCCTGTATATTCTCACAGTTTTAAGGTAACAAGTGTCAATAGCGTCATTAGATGTGTTAGCACATTTCTTTAGAAGAGCTTAACCACTGTTAATATTTACTATCTCCTGGCCCTCCCAGTGGCCCTGTGACCCTGAAGGGAGAGGCTTATAATGATCCCATTTTACAGATGGAGAAAGTGAGAAAGAGGGATTAAATGGCTTCCCTCTGGTCACACAAAGACTAATTAAGATCAGCAACTGGAAACCTGGTTTCCTGATTTCTGGTTTAGTGTTCCACATACTATGTATGCTTCCTTCTACGAAGTACTATTTTTGTAAAGGTTTCTCTTTCAATAAAGGAAATAGAACAAGTCATGTGACTTTCATTCACGAAAGCCTCTGTGTTTTCATTAGCATCTTCGTTAGACAACTACGAATAGGGTAGGAGCAGGGCACATTATTATCCTATTATGACAAAGCTATCCAGCTAAAGCAGAAAAACATGCACAACAGAAAAAATAAGGGGTATTGTTTGTCAAGCAATCTCACTGGCGTTCTGAAAGTGTTCAAGTTCTTTGCTTTAAGACTTCAACAGGCAATACTTTTAAACATACATCCTGACTGCACTGTTCCTGTGGAAACATTCCTCTTATTCCATGATTCCTTTACCATAGGCTATGAATAAACAGACCCTTTTACTCAAACATAATTTAAATACAGATGCTTCCAGTGGCAATCCTTACCTAATCTGCCTTGTACACATAGAAAAAACAATTTTAGAATAAAAATCCCACTAAAAACAAACATTAAAATACCTTATTTTTGGTATGTACCAATCTATAATCAAAATACAAAAATATGTAAGAGTTAATTTTTAAAAGTAGTTTTAAAGCATAGTAAATTCAGTAACATACTTCCAACTTCCCCAACAACTACAGGCTAACAGATTGGTTGGATTTTTCTACATACACACAGATAAAATACACGGTAAATAACCTCCCCTACTTACAAATGAGATGCAAACTTTAGACTTAAATTTTTATTTTCTCTGAACTAATATGTCAACATATTATCTACATCTATCTCAAGTGTACTAACTTTTAATTGGCTTGAGCATTGAAACCTCACCCCCACTCCCAATTATATTGTAAACAACTGTCAAAGATGGCTGGAACCTTGGTCTTGGTCACCACTTATGCAAATACCAAACACTACCCAGGGCCCCCAAATGATTCTGCTTCAGTATAACCAGTGCGGTTTTCCCATGCAGAACCCGAGAAGCTCGATGTGGAAACAAACATATGCCACTTCTGAGAGCCAGAGCAGTGCACGCAATAACCCAGGAAGTTCTTTTTCTAGTTCATCTTCAAAGAAATGCTTTGCACGTCTTCCTTCTAGAAATTATTCTCTCCAAGGATTAAATTATTAATCTCCTGTGAGCTTTTTATTTATGAGCACCCCAAACAAATGTCTACGGGAATACATGAGTTAAATACAAGTGGATGCTCGTTCTGAGTTTCTAAATGTTCGCCTGGCTTCACAGACCACAGTTTAGCCTGCACATTAATTAAATGACACCCTCCTCTTTCCTATTCTACTGTTCTCTGTGTTCAAATGAGTTTACTAGAAACCCATTTTGGCATGTGATCCTTTTTTTTTTAATGTGGTTTTGGCACAATGGATCAATTGCAATTATCAATTTTGTTTAAAAAGAACCCTTTTTCCTTCTTAAAATGGTATTTACCACACAGACTTTGGAAAAACAGCAACCAAAACGATCTCTCATCTTTGTTCAGCCACCATGAAACATACAAACTGCTGTTTTGATTTCAGAATCCTGAATCCTATAGGTTGAAAGGAATTTTATACTGGTGGGAAATCTTAAACAAAACAAGCTAAACAGGGTCTCTAGCTAAACTTATCTCTTGCCGTTTAAAATTTTCCCTAGTCTGAAAAGGGCATTATATCATACACGAATCACGTTTCTCAATGTATCTACTTTATCAAAAAGGCCTCGACTCCTTTTAGGCCTGCAGTCGCATGCACACTCCAGCTCACTCCTCCTGTTACTACAAGAACCCACTCCTGGGGCCCTCCTGAATCCAGTCCAGGTTTTTACCGCCTACTCCACCAAAAACAGTAAAAGGTGTTATGTTCTCAGACTGTTTTTCTGATTAGAATCAGATTTCAGCAGAATGTACTTTCATGTTCACTGTGGCATATACCCATTTGGGCATACCAAATAAATGTGTGTGTGTACACCCCCCCCACCACCACCACCACCACTTGATTCCAGTTATACGGTGTGTTTATATGGTTTATGTCTTGAAAGGCAGCTAATCCTTAACTCCATGACACACTAGCAATTTTTCCGAAGTACCTGTAGTGCCTATTGTAACTCCAAGGAAAATGACCTTCAGCTGAGAGTCACCATTTAAGGGAAACATTCTGACAACTTCCAATTGATTTAATTAGATAATGAAGCACCACATTCCTTACAATTCTGTGACTCTTTTCATCTTTTATTCTATGGTTTTAATAAAAACGTAAATAGCTTTTCCTCTGTTATAGTACAATAACAGGGCACTTACCCTACAGCTATAATTTTAAATCCCATGGATATTATCAAACACATGCTGCATTTAGACAGCATTAAACTGATCTGTTTACTCTAAGAAAAAAAAAGAAAAAGAAAATGGCATATGGATCCCCAAGCCACCTTGATCATCACCTTGTTGTAACCCCTGCAAACTGTTGACCTTAGAACAGCATCCACTACTACGTGTTCTGCGGTTCCCACAGTGCCTCTATGTTACTAGCAACCCTGCAGAGAATCAGCTACACAATTAAAGAAGAAACCCTTGAACATCCCTCACCCCTTTATTTCTCTCTCTCCCCCACATCATTCAAAGTTTGAGACGGTCAGAATGCACCGCCAGCTGCAAAGCAAGCAGTCTCTCTCTCCTCATGGATATTTGATGAGAATGTGAAGAACAATACGGGGTACCAGCCTATCCAATTGTTCTTGAAAAGCCCCATGATGTTGTCTTCACTTGTTTTCTCTAAAGCACTGATTCTAAATCCTGGCTGCATATTATCACCTGGGCAACTGAAAAATGCTCCTGCCTCCACTCTGCCCATTGGATGTTTTATTTGAGTGTCTGGTGTGAAGCCCCATAGGTTATTTCTCATACCTCCTCGGGTGGGTCTGACCTGGGACAGGGTTCTCAAAGGACAGCAGCAGCAGCACAACCTGGAGACTTTCTTAGAAATGCGAATTCTGGGCCACACCCCAGACCTACTGCATCAGAATCCCTGGGACTTTATACAGCCCAGCCATCCTGGTCTCAGCAGCCTCTCCAGGTGACTCCCAGGTATCCTCAGGTTTGAGAACCACTGCTTTTAAGCTGTGTTTAAGCGGCATTACTATTTCAGCCCCTTAAGAGAAAAGGAATGTCTCTAATGGAAAAGCCCCTATAGTTTATGTGTAAACTGTAAATGCTTAACTGTTCCCTTTAGCGGCCACAAAAATGGATGCTCATTTCCTAAGTGACTTTCGAGCCTGTTTTTATAAACTTTGAGGCTCAGCAAGAATCAGCTGGGGCCCTGCTCCAGGAAAACAAAGAGAAAAATGAAGGTTACAAGCCTGGGAGAAGTCAGAACTTCAGGGCCTTTCCTAGCAGAACTTTCCCACTCTCAGATCAAGAAGATGGGTTTCAGGTGGGGACCTGGAGAGCATGTCCAGTGTTAATAGGTGGGAAGAGGACTGTGAGAAAGAAGAAACGTTTGGGGCCAAAACAACAACAAATAGTAGTTCCCTGAATCGGAAGCTTCACATTCAACCCAAAGATGCTTTGACTGTTCTTGGCAAAGTCTCTGGGGAAAGAGGAGGACACAGGAGCCTCAAGTAAAACAAAACAAGAAGCCGGGGCCAATATTTTGGCATTTAGGTCAAGGTACCAAAAGAGGGAAGAGGAGTGAACCCACCAACGCTCACCCACTTTTCCCACCCTTCCTCCCACCCCCCACAAGGTGAAGGGCCTCACCTTTCACAATGGTGGCCTCCTTCAGGTGATGAGACAAGAAGTCAATGCTGGCATAGGTGTTGGAGGGCAGCGCTCCAGGGCCTGGCCCCCCACACACCCCACCGGTGCTGCCGGCCCCCACAGTGCTGATGAGGCCCCCGAGGCTACGGGTCCGGCCCCAGGCACTCTTGTCGCCTGGCTGCGGATGCGGATGCAGGTGTGGGTGCTGCTGTGGAGACGGCAACAGCCCCGGCTCATCCCTTACATCGATGGCAATGTAGTTGAGACCATTCTGGAAGCCAGCTGAGGTCTCTCTGCGCATGGGAGAGCCGCTGCCCCCGGGGCAGCCAACCAGGCCCCCAGGCTGACTTGGTGTCCATGGCCGCGCCTGCTGGGGGAGTGGTGGCTGCGGCTGGCGAGGGGACGCAGGGGGCTCGTCACCCCCACCAAGGACGCCGCTGCCACTCCCTTCGCTGCTTTTCCTGAGAGAAACATTTTCCACGGAGGCCGAGTTGTGGCGCTTCGGGTTGTGAGCGAAGGACGGCGACACGGGAGTCACAGTGGTGGTGGAGGAGAAGGTCTCAGAGCTGTGGCGGCGGCGGCCCCCCTGTGGGTCTGCACGGATGACCTTGGCCCCCCGGTGGGGGTCTGGGGGCTGGCCAGCCTGCAGGAAGGCCTCGACCCCAGACACGTGATCCATGAGACTCAGCCTCTTCATGCCGGACGTGGGGCTGGTCACGCGGGCACCATCTGGCTTGGGGGGGGCCACGATGGGTTGTGGCGGGGTGGCAGCCACGCCAAAGGCCATCTCGGTGTAGTCACCATTGTCCCCAGTCTCCGAGGACGAAGAGGAGGCAGCACTGGGGCCCTGGGATGTGGGTGCAGGAGGCAGGCGGTACAGCTCCCCTGGAGGGGGTGGCGGAGGTGGCTGCAGCTGCGAACTGGAGGAGGGGGCGGCAGGGCGCGGGGGCAGCGGCGGGAGCCCTTTTTTTTTTATCCACCTTGGGTGACTTGGGGGAATTGAAGTCCAGGTTCATGTAGTCAGAGAGCGGGGAGCGCTGCCGGCTGTCGCTGCTCGTGCCCGGGGTGCCAGAGCCCAGGG
>NW_005371371.1:2825216-2826654 GCF_000412655.1 Myotis brandtii | reverse complement strand
AGCCACCATCATCGGAGGGGCCGGGGGCGACAAGCGCGCTCCAGCCTCGCCAAAGTCAATATTGATGTACTCGCCCGGGCTCTTGGGCTCGGGCGGTGGGGGGCACTCGTGCATGCTGGGCAGGGTCTGAAGCCCCTCCAGGGACAGGCGCGTGGGCCTCACTGCCCGGCAGCGCTGGCTCAGGAAGCCCTCGGGGCGGCTACTGCTGCTGCCACTCTGCCTCCCTGCAGAAGGCACTACGGAGTGAGGAGGCTGAGCGTGGCTGCCCCCACCGACCCCAGCCACCACGCTGCTGGCCAGGTGCGTGGTCCCCACGCTGGCCTGAGGCTCCAGCCTCTCCTCTTCCAGGATGCGCCCCACGGGGGAGCTCATGAGCACGTACTGGTCGTTGTCCCCATTGCAGGTGTAGGGAGCCTTGTAGGAGCGGGGTAAGGAGCTGTAGCAGTAGCCAGGGACGCTCCTGAGCATCTCTCCAGCGCCGTGCAAGGCTGCGGTGAAGAAGTCGGGTGGGGTTCCCGCGGTGCCCGCGTCGCTGGGGGACATGTTGAGGTAGTCCCCGTTGGGAAGCTGCTTGCTGTCGGTGCTCTCCGTAGGCAGCTTGGAGCCACACCACATGCGCATGTAGCCACTGTCCTCAGGAGAGCTTTCTGCCGGGGAGCTAGCCTTGTAGCTGGCCCTGTTCACCGGAAAGGCCCGGCCGGCCACATTGGTGGGTGCCGGCGCTGCTGCAGGGCCGGTGGTGGGCAGAGCTGCAGCAGCAACCCGTGGGTGCAGGATCTGCTTCGGGGCAGACACGCTGGTGGGGCTCATGGGCATGTAGTCGTCACTCTTGCAGCTGCCACTGCCACCACCCATGAGGGCCGCTCCAGGGGTCATGGGCATGTAGCCATCATCCGTGCCCAGGTTGCTGCTGGAGCTCCTATGGGACCCAATCTCAATGTCACCATAGTCCTCAGGATAAGGGTGATAGGCCACTCTGGGAGAAGACGTGGGGCAGGATGGGCAGAGGCGGCCAGAGCTGCCAGAGAAGGTGGCCCGCATCAGGGTGTATTCATCCAGGGACGCAGAGGAGGGCTGGGGCACCGCCCGCTGCCGGGCAGGTGTGGTCAGGGAGTAAGTCCTTTTCCTCAACCCTCTGTCCAAGTCCTGGGCTCCGTCCCCTGAGACTCGACGGTAGGGGCGGCCACAGTGGCTCAGGGGCCTGTCCATGGTCATGTACCCGTATAGCTCGCTCCCACTCCCATCCTTGGCAGGGGGTGTCTCGGCGATGGACTCAGGCGTGTTGCTCCTGTGGCTGCAGAAGGCTCTCACGTCCCCAGGGCTGGAGCCGTACTCATCCAGGGACATGAAGCCGGGATCGCTGGGGGAGCCAGAGGCTGAAGCGCTGCCACTGGAGGGCCGCTGGCCCGCGTGGTGGTGCAGGGGGTGCTGCAGGTGC
>NW_005371371.1:2824154-2824614 GCF_000412655.1 Myotis brandtii | reverse complement strand
GGCCCGTCTGGCTGGGAGGCAGGTTAACCAGGTGGTGGTGGCGGCGCGCGCCGGGGACGCTGATGGGGTGAGTGGCAGAGGAGCCAGACGACTGGCTCTTGCTGCGCGGCCGGAACTCGAAGAGCTCCTTGAGCGCCTTCATGGCCTCCAGGATGGTCTCATGGATGTTCTGGGCCACCACTGAGTCGTCAGCCTGCATCCACAGTTCGCCGGGGCCGGTGACAGCCGAGCGACCCACCTCGATGAAGAAGAAGCTGTCGGAGTGGCCGCAGCGGCGGATGTTCATGAGCTGCAGCGTCACCGACGGCTGCTCGCAGTTCAGCTTCACGAAGCCGATGGTGCGCGCAGACAGGCACAGGCGGTACACGCCTGTCAGGTTCTTGCTCTGGCCCAGGCCCTTGGGCTTCAGGTTCCCCTGCCACACCTCGCGGTAGGCGGCCGTGGCGGGCGCCACCAGCCC
>NW_005371371.1:2768934-2823077 GCF_000412655.1 Myotis brandtii | reverse complement strand
CCGGCCCAAACCTCATTAATCAGAGGCTCCTTGTGGATGCAGGCGGAGGAGATGCCACCCAGGGCGGGAAAAGGGGCGCGCAGAAGGGGCGGGGGCCAGCCGCCGCGCGGAGGGTCCTTCCCTCCCGCTTTTACTCAATTAATTGGGCTCGGAACGTCCGCCTGGGAGGGGATCGGAGGAGGAGACACTGCAGGGGACAGGGGCCGGTGACGATCCAGGCCCGATACCGCCCTCGGCTCTGGGCGCAGGGAATGGGGTAACACCCCACTCTGGCCCTTCATGGCCCCGCCACCGCCACACTCGCGGCGGGCAAGAAAGGGTAATGAACTTGGCTGCCCTCTCGTAATCCCCTCCTACCAACACACACTTCGGCGAGCGGATCCTGCGCCCAGACTCAGGGTGGGCGCGCGCCCGCCCGCCGCAGCGGGTTTGCGCCTGGGTGGTTCCTTGGTGCCCCGCCGGCGGCTTGTTTACGATCATCACATTAGTCACCGGTGAGCTCCGGATCGATATCAGCTTCGTGCCCCTTCCTGGAAGGAGAGCCGGGGTGCGGGAGGGGCCGTGGCGCCCCCAACTCCCGGTCACACTGGTCGCGGGTGGCTCCCAGGGCCCCACCCTCCAGGGGTGCCCTTCCCCCGCACCCGGGTCGAGGGCTTTTTCCCGGGCGTCATCAGCACCATTCACTTGTCTTGAGAAGTTGAAATTCTGTTAGGGATGTAATAGAAAGAAGAGGATGTAATAAAAAAAAAAAATGCTGTTTCCATAGTGCCGGGAAGAGGGTGGGCTCCAGCGAGAAAACAGCTTCGTGATCCTGGTGCCCATGGCGGGGTGGGGTACCCCTCCCTCCCCCCACCGACCCTGGACTGCCTGCACAGAGGCGCTGGGAATGGGCGGCTCCAGACCTGTACGTCCTTACCAGGCAGCAACTGCTGCGTGGAAGATGCCCTTGAATAAGTGCTTTTATTTTTGTATCTGCGCCGCTTTTGACTTTCAAAGTGGATTACAAATAAGGACCCATACAATGGCTTCTCGAAAATGACAGAAGTGAGGGCTACCGGTGAGGGTGGGAGTTCCTGGGTTGAGATCCTATCAGGCTCAGGGGCTTGCAGAAACTAAGAAAGCTAACAAAACAAACCCCTGTCTACTTAAAAAAAATGTGTCTTCATGAAATAATTTGAAACAATAAGGTGGCTATTTTTTTTTATTAAGCCCTGCCTTTGAATGTCCTCTGTAGTCTATAGAAGCCTTTATTTTTTTAAGATGTAATGAAATCTTAAATCTAAGGAAAATAAGTAAAGATTGTAATTTTTGAAAACGTGTTATAACATATTATAATATAACATGTGTAAGAATGTGGCAAAGATTCTGCTAGCTAACGTGTGTAAAGAGAACCCTACTTACATGAAGATCATAGCATTTATAGCATGCATACACTTATGAGAAGCATACATTTAGGAAGAATAATAAGTGAGGCAAACATAATAGAATTTGCTCAAAGAAGTATATTTCAAGTTGCACCTCCCTTTGAAACCATGCTTTAAAAAATACGGCTAGGAATGCCATTTGTAAGTGTGTGTGTGTGTGTGTGTGTGTGTGTGTGTGTGTGTATGCATTTGTGTATGTATGTATATATAGGTGTGCATGTAGGCATGTGTGTATGTATATGTGTGTCTGTATGGGTATGTATATGTATATCTATACATGTATAATTGTGTGTATGCTGGGGGACCCACCTTTATGGACATTGTACTCTGGCTTTTTTATTCTTTTAGACCCTGTTGCTCTTTCTATGTTAACAAATGTTGCCTAGCAATATGTCTACTCAGATGAAAGGATTCTTATCTTAGGGCTTGAAGAAAATGTGGTTCCGTTTTATTGGCTTTGTGATGATTTACATCCCACTATAAGGGATGTTAACAGGCCTGCCTGTATGTTCAGTGATGCTAACTAGCAGACAGTTATCATGGGGCAGCCTCTTTTCAGCATCATGCAATAATGCTTTCTTCTGAAAAGTACCCTTAGCAATTGTTTCATGTTTTCTTTTTGATTCAGATTTTAATACAACTTTAGATTTTCACATATTTATTGAATATTTACTTGCTGTGCCCATCAGGTATTCACAGCATCATCTCTTTTTTCCCTTAGGACGATTCTAGTGTCAAATGCCAGTATTCAGGTTAAGGTGTCAGGGGCTCTAAGTTGGCTGTTTGCATTTTCCCCATGTACTGTCTCAGTCACCAGTTAGGGGCAGAAGAGGGAAGGGGGAGGAATTATCACCTGTATCAGTGGTGTTCTCATACAAGAAGATCACAAATCTACAGCAAAACTGCAAACTACTTGTCTTTCCGACATCTTAGGACCTCTAAATACAAATTCTATTCTTATTAAGAAGTCAGTTCATGAAACTCTGTAATTGGAAGTATCCCAGTCTTCCTCCTCCACGAAGGAACTCGTTGTCTTTCTCCCTTTCTATTGCCAGATAAGCTATTTATTTCCTTAAAGCTTGTTCGACACCTTGTGATTTTCCAACTGTTCTCCCATACTCTTTCAGCAAAAGTCAGCTAACAACATCTGCCAACCTGCTCTCCATGCAGGCTGGGTACTGCTTGTGTGGCCTGTTGCCAGCAAGCAGCCTGGATGACATTTTTTTCTCATGGTCCAGGATCTTTCATTGGAAGTCCTCTTTCCTTTCATGAATAACAAAATGGCCATATCTCTTAGCAAGGAGTGTTTTTGTTGTGTGTGTGTGTGTGTGTTTTGTTTGTGTGTGTGTGTTTTGTTTCTGTTTTTTTTTTTTCATAAAATTGTATGCATTGACCCTTTTTATTTAAAAAAAAAAGTCTTTCCTGGGATAATTTAATTGCCTTTCAGAAAATAGTCCATTCATTAAAATATAGATGTTAAAATGTATAAAAATCTATACTACTTATAATAGTAAGCATCATTTATACTTTCTCTGTTTCATATAGAAAGGGCATGTTAGGAGGAGAAAAGTAGATAACATTTCAGTGCTTAGGGTTTTTTTTCTTTTTAATTCATAACACTGTAACTGCTTGACAGTATTTTCTATCTAGATTAACTCTACCTGAAAATTTACTAGGGAGATCATTCAGTGGAATACTATATGACCAGTTAAAATAGCTTTAAATTAAAATGTACTTTAGGAGGTATAGATTTTAACTTCAGAGGTTTATGTCACAGGATATATTTGTCTTTTAAAAGAATGGCAACATTTCATCACATTTTGCTTTATAAATAAAGTACTTCAGTAACTCATTTAACAAGTTTCCCTTTCTCTGATGAATGAGCCATGCAAAGACAGAGTTTTCCTCATCTAGGATTCATAAAGGGACATTATAGTGGCTAGGTGTTTTTTTTTTCCTTCACAAATATGTTTGCTAATATGTTTCAACTGAAATTTCACAAGAGTTTTGTAACATGCTAATTCTGAGCAGCAATGCTTTATATGAAAGAATGTAAACTGTTGTTCAGATCACTTGTTATTAATGTATGGCATTCCAAATGTCTAAAGCAGCGGTTCTCAACCTGTGGGTCGCAACCCCTTTGGGGGTCGAACGACCCTTTCACGGGGGTCACCTAAGACCATCGGAAAACACATATATAATTACATATTGTTTTTGTGATTAATCACTATGCTTTAATTATGTTCAATTTGTAACAATGAAAATACATCCTGCATATCAGATATTTACATTATGATTCATCATAACAGTAGCAAAATTACAATTATGAAGTAGCAACGAAAATAATTTTATGGTTGGGGGTCACCACAACATGAGGAACTGTATTAAAGGGTCGCGGCATTAGGAAGGTTGAGAACCACTGGTCTAAAGGATCAGGATTTGTTAATAGATCATATCAGTTCCTTGGAAATTGTAAAGACTTTCCACTTTAGTATTTATTTTGATCATTAAAAATATTGATATAGTCCAGCTGATATGGCTCAGTGGTTGAAGGTCGACCCAGGAATCAAGAGGTCAATAATTTGATTCCTGGTCAGTGCACATACCCGGGTTGTAGGCTCAATCTCCAGTAGGGGGCGTGCAGGAGGCAGTGGATGGATGGTGTTTCTATCTCTTCCACTTCCTTCCTCTTTAAGAATCAATAAAAATATATTTAAAAAAAATACTGATATATTTCCAATAGTCTTTTTCTTAAATATTCATTTAGAGAGGAAGGATTTTCCATAATAAAGGAATATTTCATGTGCATATAAACAGAGCAAACTACTATAGATAACCCACTTTCACTGATAACAATTAATCCTGTTTTGAAGAATACTCATTCAGTAGGCACAAGAACAGCTAACCGAATATTAAAAACATTTTTGTTTTAAATATAATTATGTTGAAGAAATTTAAACATATAAACGACCAATTACAAAGTGACTACAGTTAGTAACTTAAAATTCTTATTAATTCACCACTGGATTTTGCTATGTTTGAATGTTGAAAATGTATTTCTAGATTTTTAAAAAAATCTCTCAAAGACTACCCATGATTGAAATAATAATTTTACATTATTGACTGTATGACATTACTGAATCATAAAAAAAGCAAAAGGTTTCCTCTTAGAACACTCCTCTTCCTGGGAATGCTGGCCCTGTAACCTAATCACTCACATTTTGCATGACTAAATTGATGCCTGGTGTGGTGATGGCTGTTCGTGTTCTAGCTACTGAGTTAAAAACGTTTGTTTGTTGTTGTTGTTTTCTATCAGAACAGAACAAAATTGCCTGCTTCCCAATCTGTAGCTCATGAGCAGATGACAGAAGAAAAAGTCTCTAAAATGACACAGCTATTTTCTAGGAGAGGGAGGGGGGATGAGCAGTGAGGATGGTTGGTAGTGTCCTTGAACCGAGAGCAAATGTTAGGAAGGGGAAAGCCCAGCCCCCTGGTCATTGATCCCACTGTTTGTTCTAGGAGTAAGCTTTCACCTGTTTTTCTAAAACTGCTCAGGAGGTAAATAGGACACGAGCTACCTTTTCTGCCAGATGCTCTACTGTTTTTGTGGAACTGAATTTTAATCAGAAATCTTCCACTTTTCTGCCGTTCACGTGCTGTTTCCAGGCTTGCCTTTGAGTCTGTTTTCTTGAGTTGTTTTGAAATCCAACCCAAAGATAACAGAGGAAATGTGACCCGCTCTTGTGAATGCTGCCACCAACTGGCAATGTTTCTTCCCAAGGCAGAAACCGGCTCTCCTGCCAGTTGTCACAGCCAGAGTGGTGGCTGCTTTTTTGAAAGCTGGTTACAACCTAACATACATTTTTTTGGGGGTACAAATCTTTAAATAAATTGATAGAAACAATTTGAAATAAAACAAAGAAATATTGACAATGCGTGACTAAGAAGGATATCAGATGACAAATAAGGAATGGATACATTAGTAAGTTTACCAACTTATTTTTATGGTTGAGTACGTGTTAAGCTAATGTGTTCACATTTTCTAATACGTTTTATATTTCAATTTGCATATTTACTGTGCCAGTTTGTAAGATTTTAGAAAACTATCTAGCCAACAAAATAAAAACAAACAAGAATCTACACTCATGATTGTTTTGGAATATTTGCTATAGCAATCCTAAGAGTTACAATCAAGATTTGCTTTTCTTGTAGGTAAACATTTAATTATATTTCTCCCCTAAATTGGCCTATCAGTCTCATTTTTCAGTTTTTTTAAGAGTAAGCCAGGTCCTATTGAAAAGCAAAATTTGAAAAAAGTATGGATGGGAAATAAAATATATTTGAAAACTATAAATAATGGAAACATTTTAAAACTTTAAATGACAAATAGCAGTTAATATGTCAAATGTAGCTATCTTTTTCATGAAAATAATTTGGACTTATGTACTCAGGACTTATTTGTCAACTCTAAATGTATAAATTACATCTTTTATCTTAATTGCTTTAGTCTCAGTCGTTAGACAATGCAAATGATAGAGATATTCAAGTTAGTGATGGTATTTAGAGCTAAGTTATCTAAATAGAGTGAGGGGATCAGAAGACAATTTATTTGCTATCAAACATGTTCTTCAGGTACCTTTATTTGTGGGTGGAAAAAAAGCTTGTATATAAAATAGCAATAATAAAAATAATAATAACTAGTGAGGGTAGTTTACCAGTGCATTTATGTAAGTTAAGCCATTTGATTCTTACCAGTCTATGGGATAAATAAAAAATATATTATCTTCCCATAATGCCAGTATTATAAATATATGATAAATATATGATTCTAACACAACTGAGCATGGAGCCTAGGTCTTTAAATTCCTCTACTGGGTAATCTTTTCTAACCTGTCCTGTGAGTGTACATACGTGTTTAAGAAGCATGATTAGCTATTTACATATGCATTATGTTTTTTGCCTTGTTTAGAACAATTACAACACAAATGATATTAACTAAAGTGACTTGAAGAAATACGGATTAGTGAGGTTCACAAGAAAATAGATAAAGCAACAACTTGTGAAATTAAAGCAGATGCCACCTTTTGCCATTTCCCGAGGACTGTTAAATGTTAAATAGAGATTTCAGTTTAGATAAACACATTCTAAGAATTACTACTGGAAGTGTAAGCATCAGCCTGTATTTCGAGTTTGCTACTTCTTAAATAAGATGTCAGCTTATTGTCTTGCTAAATGAGAAAAAATAAAAATTACATTAAATTTTTCTTAAAATTACATTTTATATTGCAGGAATGTCTTTTTAGATAGTAAAGAATAAGAATTAAAAAGTCATGTTATCCATCCTGAAAAGCAGCACACAGAAAATAAAATATATGAATATTTTGAGACATGAGATTTTTCTGTTTTTATTTTGGTAAATGTGTACCTGGTTTTAAAACCTGTACAAACTAAAAATGTATCCCAATTTCAAAGTTGCACCCAAATCCTTGACAGTATAAATTAAAGGGAAATTAATATGCAGATTGTCATTGACCCTCATTACTTTCCAGTTATAGAATAATTAAAAAGTAGGATTATCGTTTATTATGCAGGTGGATTTATATCTTTCTCAAGTCAAAATATAAAAAAACAGCAAACATTGAATTACTAAACATGTGTTAAGTATTTGTTAAGTATCAAGCATATTTTAAGGAATTATCTAAAACAGGTCTTTGCCCCTTGCATTTTCTATCTAAATAATAAGGCACTATTTTTCTTAAATTATTTATGTTTGAGTAACAACTACATGTTTAACGATATTGAAGTCCTTGTCGTTCATTTTCTAAATAAGACACATCCATTTAAAAGCTTCTAAGGGTGTTTAAACTCAGAGAGTGCTTTCAAAGTTATCAGCTGAATATTTTGCAGGGAATGAAATTGTAAATAAAATCTCTAAATTTCGTTTCATGGGAATTAGTTTTAATGAGTCAAACATCAATAATTCTATTTAATCTATTTTTAGGTTAATTTTTAAAAAGCTAATGTTTTATACTATTGATTTCTTTTTCTTGTACCTTTGTTAAATATTGTTACATAATTTGGAAACAAAAATTGTTATATGTTATTAAAACCATCATCTGGCATTTTTCTTCATTTCCTTAATGCTTTATTTTAGTTCCTAATGTTGCTATATTAGCCTCTTCGTACTAATACTGCATGGTAGATAAAATGGTTTTTATCTTGACCCCAGGAAGTTTCACAAAGTATCATATGTCACATCATATTCAGAAAAATTCTAGGAAAAGGTGACATGAAAATATACTAAGAAAAGAAGAACTGGACTTCATTTTGACTAAATAGAACTAAATTTTAATTAAAATTTTGTTTGCACTTAAAAGAAAGGGAATAAAGTAAAAGCTAAAGTGGGACAACTTTAAAATTCATGTTATTTTAAATGTTATTTTATTTGATTGATGTTAGGTATTGAGCAGTTAATATCCTCATTGGTTTGCAAGCGATCCGATCCTGCAGCTTCCTGTGGTGTCTCCCACAGCCACCTTGCTGTTAGGCACCTTCAGTGTGCCCCACAGACGCATCACCCTGGCTGCCCCATTATTCAGTGTTCAGTTAAAGAGTAACAACTCCATTTGTAACGATACTGAAGTCCCTGCCACTCACTTCCAAATGCTCCTTAAATATAATGAAACTATTTGCTATTGGTGTCTCACTGTTAATTTCCCATTGGTTCTTTTTTAAAAAGTTCTTAAACTAGTTCACTTTTCTCTCCTCTAAATGGTGTCTGCATCCTAACTAATTTCATAGGAGGGGAAAACCCTTTTTAGTCTCCTTGAGTTTGTTTTCTGGATAGTATCCCCAATCATGATTGGATTACAGTTTCAAACATAATAATGCGTAATTGCAACATTGTAATGGTTATAACCAAGTGCCCGTTTTATAAATAAGACATATCCATTTAAAAGCTATTAAGGGCGCTTACACTCAGTGCGTGCTTTCAAGGTTATCAGCTGAGTACTTGGCAGGGAATGTAATTGTAAATAAAGTCTCTAAATTTCGTTTCATGGAAATTAGTTTTAATTAGTCAAACATCAGTAATTCTATTTAGTCTATTTTTAGGTTAATTTTTTTAAAGCTAATGTTTTATACTATTGATTCTGCCTAGGTCTAGAGTACAAGGAATTATCTGCTTAGTATGGAATAACAGTGAGGTTCCCAATTACGTAGTCTGGTAAATTCATACTAACGCCATGAAATATTGAATTCTTTTAAATGTGTCAATGTGTTTCAAGCATCTACTTTGTGTTAAACACTGTGTGTGTGGTCCTGTGGACACCAAAATGCAAACCTACAACAGCCCTTCCACCTGTATCAGCTGGTAGGGAAGTCTTCCATTTCCCAAACCTTTTGCTGGGCAAGTGAAATTTGCATGTCCCTGACCTCCCTTTATTCAAGCCACCTCTAGGGATTGCTTTGCAGCCAATCACCTTAGCCCATAAAATAATGGCTCCCTCCAGGACAAGCAGCTGGCTTACTAATTTTCTGCTACAAAAGAGGTGGATGCCTCAAGCCCAGTGTGTCGGCTGTGAAAATGCCCCTGCAGGGGTAGTGTCCATTGGGGTAGTGTCCATTGGGGTAGTGTCCATTGGGGTAGTGTCCATTGGGCCTCTCCATGTCACCTTCGTCATGCTTGGGGAGAGCAGAGCAAGAGGAACAGAAGCAAGTTTCTGGCCAAAAATACTGGATCTGAGAAGCTCATGTCCTCCGCCAGCATGCCTGTCATAGCAGCAGGCTGACCCATCAGTTTGTAAAAAAATGTGAAATGACGCGCCCCCCCACCCCCATTTGTTAGAGAGCAACCAAAGGACTTGTATGCATGTATATTAGCATAAACAATGGACACAGACACTGGGGCGGTGGGGGCTTGCCCAGGGTGGGAATGGCTGGGGTGAGGGTGGGGGTCAATTGGGGGAAAAAGAAGACCTATGTAAAACTTTAGACAATAAAAAAAATGTGAAATGAAATCTCAGACCCCACAGTACCCTCAGGAAGTTTGCAGTCTAATGGGAGAGAAAGAACCTACAGGCAGATAGCCAATTCAAAGGGCTAATTGTGCGAAGTTCAGAAATAGGTCCAACTGCATAGGGGAGATTTGTGTATTATAAATTTTATTTTATTGGGGAGAAGATAGATCATGGGTTTGGCATACTGGAAAATAAGTCTGAAGACACATTAAAGTTGAGTCCCTGGTCTTCCACTAAAATGTCAGATGAATCAAAGTTTTAAATATTAAAACATGAAACCATAAAATTTAGGAGAAAATGAAAGAACTATTGAAAGATGTGACTTTTTGAAAAAGAATTCTGTGAGGAAAGAATTCTGTGAGGACAGTAAAAACAAAGTCAAAGTATAGATAGTAAACTGATAATAAATTGCAGCTAGTGTCACAGATGAAGTGCTAATTATGTAGGTATGTATATATGTATGTATGTATACATGTATGTATGTATTTAAAAGGTTTGCTGTGAAATGGACACTTGAAAGAACCTGTTGGAAGTGTTTGGGAAATAAAGGAGGAAAAAGCATAATACTCTCTAGGTCCATTGTGTTGTTGAAAACTGTCAGAATAGAATAAGACGATGCCATATGATTTTGCTTATGTGTGAAATCTAAAAAACAAAGTAAAAATAAACAAAGAAAACAGAAACTAGCCCATAGATACAAAGAACAAATTGATGGTGGTTAGATGGAAGGGAGGCTGGAGGAATGGGTGAAAAAGGTGAAAGGGACTAATAAGTACAAATTGGCAGGTATGAAAATAGTCACAGGATGTAAAGTACAGCTTAGGGAATATAGTCAATAATATTGTAATAACTATGCATGGTGTTAGATGGGTCCTAGACTTATTTGAGGTGAATACTTTGTAAGGTATATAAATGTCTAATCACTATATTGTACACCTGAAACTAATATATTGAATGTCAACTGCAACTGAAAACTTAAAAAAAACAAAATTTAATTAAACATAAAATAAAGAAAGGCAAGGACCAGTTAGGACAGCCCTGTGGGAGCAGGTGGTTGGCTTGAGATGGCTTCTGCTGTGGGCAGATGCCTGTTGAATGGAAGGTTGTATGTTAAAAAGCTCCTGTAAGAGAATAATAAAGAGGCCAAAACGACATATAAAAGAAGGTGAAGGATCTAAAGACCAAGTTCACAATAATGAAAATAAATGCAAGAAAGTATTAAACAAATGAAAGTTTGCTTAACCTCTCTCATAAGATAAATGCAGATTTAAACCACAGAATGCCACAATCGTTCACCTATCAGATGGGCACAGATCGAGAAGTTTGATAACACAGCTCATTTGCCAGAATGTTGGGAAAGGTTTCCACACGGGGTTGCTGGTGGTACAGACCGACATAGCACCTATGCAGGGCTATTGGACTATATCTATCAAATGACAAATGCTGACATTCCTTGGCCCACAATTTAACTTCTAGAAATTACTTGTGCATATATGAGATGGTTTCTTTACATTAATATTTATTTAATTATTGTTTAGAATAAAAACTCATGCACATATGTGAAATAATATTATTGAAATATCTTCATTACAGTTTTGTCTAGAATAGAAAAAAAATGGAAGCAAGTTGAATGACAACAATTGGAACTGGTCAAATTTTAGATAGATGATAGATAGATAGATAGATAGATAGATAGATAGATAGATGATAAACAGATAGATAGATAGATAAAGAGATATAGATAGATATGTAGATATAGAAATATAGATGTAGATATGTAGAGATAGAGATATATAGATATAGATCTACACATATCTATCTATCTATCTATCTATCTATCTATCTATCTATCTATCATCTATCTATGTATATATTCATACCAGAATATTGTGCAACTATAACATGAATGAGAAAGCTTTATTTATGCTGACTCATAATATTTGAGGATACAGTGTAAGGTGAGAATATAAATCACAAAACAGTGTGCATAGTATAGTGATACATTTTTATTTTTTAAAAAAGCCGTGTGCCTGTACATGCATACACACCTTGGAAGCATACTCACAAAGCTGGCAACCCTGTAGACCCGGGAGGGGTAGGGGATGGACACAGGGAAGGACTCACATTTCACCAAGTTACTTTTTCGATTTTCTGAATTTTGTAATGCAAGAATCTATTAAATCTATTAAATCTTCAAAGATGTGTTTTAATTGTTAAAAGCTCAGTAGACCTTGGTGAGAGTTTGAGTATGAGGAAGAAGGGAAGAATCGGGAATGGCTCCTGAAAGTTGTGCACAGTAACTGTGCACACAGCAGTGCCCTTGATGTGGGAGGGGAGACTGGCCGAGGAGAGAGGGTCCAGAGGGGGAACTGAGAGAGTGCTTCTAGACACCGGAAGCTTAACATAAATATCGCAATCCGAGAGAAGATGTCAGGTAGACCATTGGAAAGGTTTGGATGGGAGGTACCAGTTTGGGAGTCAGGGGCATACAGCTGCATTTGAGTTTGCAGGATTAGCAAAAATCTTATGCGAGAGATGAGATAGAGAAGACCACCAGGATTGTGCCCAGACCACGTTAACATTCTAAAGTCAGGGAATCTAATGAGCAGAATGAATTGACCAACAAAATCAGACCTGAAGCGTGGAGGCATGGAGCAGACTGTCATACCTTGATGTGGGGTGGAGGAAAGGAGAAGAGATAAACCAAAGAACTTATGTACTTACAGGCATAGCCCATGGACAGGATATGGGCTAGGGTAGTGAAGACATGGGTAGGGGCTGGGGGGGGGGGCACTCAAGACCCACTTTCTGTGTCTTGCTTGTGTTGGCATTCGTGGTAGGTGCAGCAAAGCTGTCACGGTTGAGTAGAGGGGCTCCAGCCATGGGGTTCTTAGTGTGGGGTAGGGAGGAGTAATATAGGTTCATCCTTGGTAAAACAAACAAACAATAAACTCTACCATCCTGGTGAGTGATGTTAATAAGGAGGGAGGCTGTGCATGTGTGGGCCAGGGGGAAATCTCTGTACATTCCTCTCAATTTTGTTGTGAACCTAAAATTGCTCTTAAAAAAATAAACACTTAAAATGTAAAAAAAAAATACCACAAGGAAGTACTAGATGTCACTGTGTGTTATAATTTAACATAGTTATTTTATATAATGTGAATTTTACTTAAAAAAAAATCTGCCATGAATAAAGCACATCACCTCTAAGAGAAGGTTCAAGTAACACCATGGTTTCCCTACTGTAATGACTAGACAAACCAAAACATAACATTTATTCCAAAATATGTTCTTTCAAAAAGAAGGAAGGGAAGGAGACTAGAAAAAAAGGGTAGAGAAAAACTGGCAAGGCCAGGATAAACATGCAAAGCCCTGACATCCCCAAATTAAGGAGAAGAGAAAAACCATGTAGTGCCTGTAGTCCCACCAGATTTTTTTAAATGTCTCTGAGAAATTAACAAGCTTTCTTTCCTAAGGTGGTTTTGTGCAAGAAGGTGCTGTGCTGAACACTCACTTTGGATCACCTGGGATGCACTTGAAAAGAAGGCGTTATGATCATGCGTTAAAAACGTCTGAGTGAAAGCTATAATTTGATTGCCGAAAGAGGCTTTTAAACCTCAACTACATGATTATGTCACAACAAACATACATTTCTCTTTCCAATTGATTTCCCACACTATTTTGCAGCACACACATAGTTTCATGTGTGGCTTTGCAACCTACTATACAACTTCCGTGTCTTAATGTACACTTGAAGACACTGGCGATGATTTCAGCCATAATGTAACATACCACACATACTATATTCTGATCATTGCAGGAATAAGTGCTGCCCTGGCCGGTGTGGCTCAGTTAGTGCACCAGAAGGTTGCAGCTTCAATCCCCAGTCAGGATACATACCTAGGTTGCTGGTTTGATCCCGGGTGGGGTGCATGTGGAGGCAATGGATTGATGTATCTCGCACACATGGATGTTTCTCTCTCTCTTTCTCGCTCTCTCTCTCTCCCTTCCTCCCGCTCTAAAAAATAAATAATCTCAAGAACTAATTGCTTATTGTAGAAAAATTTTAGACTATGAAAAAGTGAATAGAATATTAAACTTAGTAATAATTTAAAAATTAGTTATAAAATTAATTACAATTTTATATCACCCAGAGACAACCATTGTTAGCCCTTGGAGGACTTTTGGGCATAAGATGCATATATATTATTATGCAAAATGGAAACTCTACTGCATATGCAGATATTAGTCTGTTTTTATATTTTTGAATGTCATCAGTTTCTTAAAACATGATTTTGTATGGCTACACACTCATTCCTCCATGCAATTGTACCATGACTCATTTAACCACTCTCATACTTGCCCATGTTTTGTTATTGCTAATTTCTTATTATTAAACATTTTTTAAAACTTAAAAAAAATTTAAACTGAACTGACTAAACAGTAGAGGTGGGGGCAAAAGTAGGTTTACAATTATGAGTATGAGAAACACAGAGTTTATTCTTGTAATATTATTAATTATTGTATTATTTTCCATATGAACAACTGTAAACCTACTTTTGCCCACTGCTGTATTTTGGTAAGTAAGTCATCAGACATTTAGTTGTGCAAGTTAAAAACCTACTAGTCATTCTTGCTATGGTTATCACTCCCAATCCCAAACCATCCAAATTATCTCACAAACCTATTCGCTTCTTCCCACTATTCCTACCCCTGTATCAACACCTTGTCTTAATATTTTTGAGTTTCTTATTGGTCAAGTAATATACTAGGAACTTGTTATCTCTTTTATATCTCACTCTCTAAGAGGCAGATGTCATATATCCTCTTCCAACTTTTCTCTCACGTATTTAATGGGATTTTGTTTTGTTTACTTTAAAATTTTTTTGCATTATGCAACATAGTTATATTTAACATTTGTATCAATTTTAAATAATTTTAAATCACTATACTTATCTGTACACCTGAAAAATAGAATATCACCAGTATTTTGAAGCCCATTGACTGGACTTATCACTATCCTGAATGTTGTTTTACTATTCTTTGATTGTCTTTAAGATTTTATCACATATGTATGTAAATAAAATAATATATTTCTGCATTATGCTTATATTTAAGCATTATCATACTATTTGTATTATTCCACAACTTGCTTTATTTACTAAACATTATATATTTTATTGAGATACAATTTGTATACCATAAAGAGGTGTAAGTCAGTGGTTTTAGCATACTCACAGAATTGTTAAATCATCACCACTATCTAAATCTGGAATATTTTTATTACTCCAAAAAGAAACCTTGTACCCATTAGCAATTCACTCCTGACTCTGCTCTCCCCAATCCTGTTGACCACTAATCCACTGTGTGCCTCTATTCATGTAGCTTCAGTTCATTCATTTAAACTGTAATAAATATATAACAATTTTTCACTTCTGCCAATGGAAATTTAGGTTATTTGTAGTTGTTTTACTTTTAAAATTTTTATTTTAACCTCACTTGTAAAAATATATATTTAACAATTAATTTTTAACAATTTAAGCACTATTTTAACATATGCTTGTACATACATATATGTTCTAATGCACAATGTTTTGGACACAGGAATGGAATGGACTATCTTAATTCTGCCCATCTTTAACTTTAGTGCATATTTTAAAAATAGTTTTAAAGTGAGTATACAAATTTAATATTCTACCAGAAGGGTGTAATCGACTTTTAAATTTTCCTGTTTATATGTTTGTAAAATAATATCTCATTGTGGTTTTAACTTTTATTTCCTGCAGTTACTAAAGAGAGTGAGCATCTTTTCATGGGTTTATTGGCCATTTGCAGTTCCTCTTCTGTGAAGTGAATATCAAATTTTTGCCCATTTCATTACTGGGTTGTTGGTCTTTTCTCACTGATTTGTAGGAATTATTTATATATTCTGCATATTGATACTTATAAAAATGTACTTCCCTGACTTGTCATTGTCTCCTTATTTTCTTCATGTTGTCTTTTGAATGAGAAGCAATTCTAAATTTTAATGGATTCACATTTATCAAACTTGCCCTTTGGGTTTTGTACTTTTTTTTTTTTGCTTGTTTGTTTCATTAAAATATATTTGCTACCCCTAAAGTCACGATCATATACATATTTCTATATTTTCTTTCTTTTACTTTTTCTTCTTGGGTTTAAATAACCTGCATTTTATGTTTGTGTATGGTGTACAATAAGGGCTCGGTTTCATTTTTTTTCTTCTTTTTTCTGAAGCGTGTTTTGGATATTTGGCTTTTCTCCACGAGTCTGAATTACAAGTCTCCATGTTTGTAGTGGTAAATAGTGTGCTCTCTCTTTTTCCCACTGTCATTGCTTATTGCTATGCCAGTACCACACTATGTAAATTACTGCAGTGTTTATTTTATTGTGTGTGTGTGTGTGTGTGTGTGTGCCGAGGGGTGGTGCTGGGAGGGGGGGGCGGGTCCAGAGAGGAAGGGAGAGGGAGAGAGAGATAGAAACATCAGTGATGAGAGAGATTCATTGATTGGCTGCCTCCTGCACACCCCACACTGGGATCAAGCCCACAACCCGGGCATGTGCCCCGACTGGGAATCGAACTGAGTCCTCCTGGTTCATAGGTCAACGCTCAACCACTAAGCCATGCTGGCAGGGCTGTTAGTTTTTTGTTTTGTTTTGTTTTTAACAAATCTCACTGTCTGGTAAAACATTTCCTTCATCTTCTTCTTCAGGAGCATCTTGAATATTCGTAATCCTATTTCTTATAAGTTTTAGAATCAGCTAAACAAGTTTAATGAAACACCTTGTTAAAATGTTTGGGGAGATTGGACACCTGTATAATATAGGGTTCCTCTACCCATTAATATGGCACATTTTCCAATCTAATTAAGGGATTTCAAAATATATTTTAATAAAGTTTTATCATTTTCCCTACAGAGCTCTTAAACATATTTTGTTAGATTTATTCCTAGCACCTTTTCTATTTTGTTGCTATTGTAAATAGCACCTGTATAAAAGTTATATTTACTCTTTGTTGCTTGGTTATAGAAATCAACCTGATTTTTACTTTATCTTATACCTAGAAATTTTGTTAAACCTCATTATTAATAAGAGTAATTTGAAGATGTTTGAAGGGAATGTCTTTATAGATAATATACAAACAGTGGAATTTTAGTGTCTTCCTTTCAAACTCTTATTTTATTATTTTCTTCATCTTACTAAACTGTCTATAGCCACCAGTTCATGGTGTAAGAACAACCTTGTCTTAAGGATTTTTGAAAAGGGATGTTTTAAATTCTACCATTTGTACAATGTTTGCTCTAAGATTTTAGTTGATTCAAATTTTATGCTGATGGTTTTAAGCTGAAGGAATGTAAACATTTATCAAATATTTTCAGCACCCACTGAGATGGCCTTAGGATTTTCTAGTTTAATTTAGTAGTATGGCAAACTACACTGATTGATTTTCAAATGTTAAATCAAATTTGCATTTCTAGAGTAAATCTAACCTAGTCAATTTTTAGCTTTGGGTTCCCATAAAAACAGACCTTAAGATAAATTCGGGGTGTCTGTTAAGTCTCACATCTGGTTTTGTGTCTGAAGCATCATCGTTTGTTTGTTGGTTGTTTGCTGACTGTCAATCTTTGTGCCTAAATGTTTAAGTTACCTTCTCTCTCTTTGAAGGATGGGTACATTTTTGTGTCTATCCTCTCACTGAGCGGGTCTTGGAGTTTCTAGCTGCATGAGAAGGTCCAGCTAGATTCTCCACTTCCAAGATATCTAAGAATTTTCTTCTGCTTCTTTGTTGATTTTAAATCCAAAGCACAAAGTTTCAGGAAATTGGCAAACCCTTATTCATTGCGCTGGTTCACCACTATCCTCCTGCCCCATTTGGTTTTGTCCCCTGGGGATTTTTCTTATGTTCTTTCAAGATCATGTGAACTTAAAAAGATTCGGACTTTCATTTCATTTTATAACTTACAGGTACCTTATAACAGACATTTTTCAGGATATCAAATTTATAAGTTTGCTGGAAAGGGAAAACTAGAGTATTTAAAACAGGGGTCCTCAAACTATGGCCCGCGGGCCACATGCGGCCTGTCAAAAACATTTGTTTTTTTACTTCAAAATAAGATAGGTGCAGTGTGCATAGGAATTTGTTCATAGTTTTTTTTTAAACTATAGTCTGGCCCTCCAACAGTCTGAGGGACAGTGAACTGGCCCCCTGTTTAAAAAGTTTGAGGACCCCTGATTTAAAATATCTAAATTCAATCTAGAAACCTTCATTTTTACACTTAAAAATGTATAACTATTTTTATACATGTGCTTTTAATAACGTGATGTGAATACTATATCACACCAACAGATAGCAATATTAAGTAAAATATATTTGAACAAAGTTACTTACAATCCTAAAGATATTGAGTCTAATAGGATGACTAATTTTCTCAGTAAGTTATATGTGAATGGAAACTTTTTTATAATATACATTATATTTTGTAATAAGGGAAGACAAAGGGCAGGGCAGAAATCTTCCTTCCCTTACTCACAGATTTAAGTAACATGTACCTGGAATGAGCTGACAAAGACCTAGTTTTGAGCACACCTTTTACCATCACTTCTGGTTGGTCGGGACTACCACATAAAGCCACACACTACTTCAGGGTCATTGTACACTATGAAGTATGGTGGTCCCTGGCTTTGTGCAGAGTAGTGGCCTGGTCTTGTAGCAGATGACATACTTGAGCATTTAGTTATGCACCTATGAAATGAGAATCATGATGGTAGGGTTGATGCAATGAACAAACAGGATAGTGTGCATGAAATTACTCTATAAATGTTATTATTACCTCTGTGTGCATCTTTGAGAGAACTTACAAAGTTGGTACAAATTCTGTTGGATTTCAGCCCGACCTGTGTGGCTCAGCAGATGAGCATTGACCTATGAACCAGGAGGTCATGGTTCAATTCCCAGTCAGGGCATCTGCCCAGGTTGCAGGCTCAATCCCTGGTTGGGGATGTGCAGGAGGTAGCCGATCAATGATTCTCTCTCATCATTGATGTTTCTATCTCTCTCTTCCTCTCTGAAATCAATAAAAATATATATATTTTAAAAATTCTGTTGGATATTAGCCACTCATTCAACTTCATAAAGAATTTAACATTACATAATAAAGTCATACAAACCGTCAGATTCAAGCCAAGGGCACCAGCAAAAAAAAGTTCCCTCTTCCTATTTTCCTACTGTTCCACTCTCTTTTAATCTCACAGCGAGTTAGGCAGTGTTATTTTTTTCCACTCTATCTTTCTTTTTGGGGTACCTCTAACATTTCTTTAGCTCAGCACATCATGAAGTTAAAGATAGGATCACAAGAACAGAAACTACCTTTCATCTTGCTTTAAATTTTCCCACCTGCCAAAGAAGAATGTCTAGCCCTTTGCTGTGTTTGGCAGGCAAGTCCAGGATCTTTGGAACATGTTCTAAAAGGGGAGAGATGGAGGCTCTCACGGGCACATCCTCCCAGCACCTGGGATCCCTAACCCAGGAGCCTTCTAATGTCTGAGCCAGGACAGAAGGACTCGCCTGCAGTGGGGGTGGGGTGGCACAGGTAAAGAGGAGATAGTAGGAAATGGAGGGGGGAGGGGAAAGACAGTTGACAACTCAGTTTTAAGTATTTTACATTCAATGTATCAATCCTTTAAGGTATTTTAAGTAAAGGTGATGAGGACATGAGAGAGGATCAAGGATGAGGGCCAGTCCAGGACGATTGAATGGAAGGACATACATTGCTTTCAGGACACCTGCCCCTACTCCCACTTCATGAGGCAGCTGACTCTGCTTTGAGGGAACGGCTCTGGGCCTTGTGGTCTGCAGTCAATAAAACTCCCATTTTCGGCTGAGGCCATGTTTGAAGTGTATGGCCTGCCATCCGAAGAAGGAAAAGCCCTCCCTGACACACCTCTCCGGAGATGGTCGTGCTGCATGCAAAGCCATTGGTCAGGTGTCAGTGCCAGCGGTGCTGAGCCAGACTCTCCTGCAGGAGGGCAGCTGGCACGTGGTTTTTAAAGCCATGTTTAGTGTTCATAGTTTCTGACTGTCTATGCAGTAAAACAGATTAATTGCTCTTTTAGGGCAATGAAAGTGCTTAATGGGGTAAGGCACATTGTACCATAAGTGCCTGATAGGTTTTAGTTATGGGTGGATACAACGTGTCTGGACAAGGACCAGATAACTCCATTCCAGGGAGCCCAGCACTGTCCCCTGGTGCCATTGAGACGTTGCTCTTCCTGACTGGAATCCCTCCCTTCTTTCCCCCCTCACTCAGGACTGTTTTGACAGCTCTGTTCTACATGCACTTTCCTCTAAACTTTATCAGCCAATTTAGCATTAAATTACACACCTTTTATTATGGATGCTTGGTTCACCTGTGTTTTAGCATACTGGTTAGGAGACAGATTCTCCAGGCAGCCTGCCTGCGTTTAAATCCCAGCACTGCCACAGTCAGCTGTGTGACCCAGGCAAGTTACTAGCACCCTCTGAGCCTCAGTTTGCTCATTTCTAAAATGCAGATAAAGGTCATTCTTACTTCATAGGTAGAAGCAAATAAATTATATTTTTGACATATGGGGATCACATAAGCTAATTTTTGAAGAGTGCTAAAACAGTGTCTGACATACAGAGGCATATAAGTGTAAGCAATAGCTATGCTTTCAGGGTAACCTCAGGGGAAATCTCAGGGCCTTCAGATTCAGATAAACTTGACTTAGAATCCTGGCTGCAACCCATCTCTTGATGGTTTTGTCAAAATCATGTGGTCCACAGAGCATAGAATATTTACTATCTGGACATTTACCAGCAGTCTGAGCCTGATAGAATCCATGTGGGACTCATAGTGACATGCTGGAAGGTGCTAGCACACAGACATGAAGAGTCCCCTACTGCTCCCCCCCCCCAGTGTGCCATCACTGTGCTGAGGTCCAGCTGGGACTCCCTATCTCCATGGCCAGCAGACACACCAGAAGCTAACACGTGGCCAATGGGTGGTAAAAATGTCAAACTCTTGGTAAGGTGTATGCAATAGCAGTCTCTCTTGCTGGTTAGTATTAAGTAGATGTGCATTGAATGGAACATGTGAAAGTTAAAATCTTTGAATCTAATTTCCAGTGTCCTTTACTGACCTCGGAGGGTTGTACAGAAGCCCCTGTGGGTAGACATGTCTGTGCCCTCAAGGTAACAATATGTCGCTAAATGCACTGCAGGGCCTCAGCTGCATAGCACCTGATGGTTCTCAGTGGGATTTCCAGAGACCCCAGGGGCCACCACAGGCAGGCATGGGCCAGCACCTGCCCCACCCTCATTGGCATCCATAGTGGCCTCAGGCTCCTCATTATAAGAGTCAGGTGTCCTCAGATGGCCCTGGCCAACTGTCCTCCAAAGTGTGTGTGTGTGTGTGGGGGGGCTCTTCCTCTGCTGGCAGCTCCTCATTACCTGATCTGTTAATGAGCCCAAGTGCATCAGCTCATTTCTGGTGGAGTATCTTAAATCATAGATCTTAAGTCTCTATGGATTTAAAGATGTTTTCCTGAATTTAAAGATGGCATGGCGATATCTACCTTATATGATTGTTTTAAAAATTGAGATCCTTTATGTGAGGAGGCAGGCATAGAACATGGCCCTTGATAAACACCTAGTAAATGGTAGCTATAATATTTCATATAGTCATTCAACAAACATCCATGGAGGGTCCACTGTATACAGGTGCAGTTTTAGGACCAGAAGATGCCACAGAGAGCAAAGAGGGGCATGACACCTGACTGGGCAAAGTTTTCAGTCTAGTCGGGATTATAGAGAAGTTAATGTGTAAATACACATCAGTGTGGGCTTTTCTATTTTTAGGAGGAGGGGTAGGGTAGTAGAGGAGATGCCTCTCAGCAGGATTAACTGTACTTCCCAGGGGAAGTGCTACCTATGCTGAGATCAAAGGACAAGTATGTGGGGGCCTGGAATTGACAGGAGCTGGAGAAATAGGGAATTGCATTTTAGACAGAAAGACCAACTTGTGCAAAGCCTAGACCCAAGAGAGAGTATAGTATATGTGGGGAGACAGAAAAGAGATTGATCTGATGGGGGCAGCCTTGGGGAAGGGTGTGGGATTGAGAGAATCTAGATTCTTGTTGCAAGATCAATCACTGCCCTTGATCAAGTCAGAATCATTTGTTTCTCAATTTTCAATTTTTTCATCCATAAAGTATGTGTGTGTGTGTGTGTGTGTGTGTGTGTGTGTGTGTGTGTTTTCCTTTCTAGGTATATTAATCAGACTAGGCTATGCTCTGGTAACTACTAAATCATAATGACTGAACCCAACAAGGTTTATAGTTCATAGTATGTGTCCTTGCAGATTGGTGTGGGCTCAGCTCTGTAAAATTTGTGGGTTAGGCTGGTGGAAGTTCTGCCCCCTGAAACTTGTAGCCTCCTGTTTCCCGGCCAACAGAAAGGAGAGTGGTGGGCTCAGCACCTGCTTCACACATTACTTCCTCTCACTGCCTGTGGCCTAGGACTTGTCCCACAGCCCCATTCCCCTCGGCATGTTGGAAGGGCAGTCTTCCAGGTGCTGGAAGGAAAGGAGCCAGATACCCATGAGCACAATAGTCTCTACCATTGGTGTCCCTAAGGTGCTGCAGATTCCGCAGATGCTGGGAAGTTCATCACTGGCGCTTGACATCAGAAGTGCAGGTTTGTTTGGCTCACTGAGCGTCTGTTAAACTCATCCTACATGCAGGAACCCTGGCCCCTGAGGACCCAAAGGGAAATGAGGACAGGGCTCCTTCTCTCAAAGACACAACATTGAGTGAGGAAAATGGGAGATATACCAGGGATTGGTCTCAGTACGGTGCCTGTATCATTATTCTTATTTTATAGACAATGAAACTGAGGATCAGAGAGGTACTTACCCTAAAATCAAATGGCCAGTAAGTAGCAGAGGGAAGATTCAGGGCTGGGAGGTTGAGCTCTGAAGGCCATGCTGAGACATCCTCCTGAAGTTTTGTGATGCGCACAGCCGCTGGGGCAGATTTGGACCCAGTCGTCAACGAATATTGCCAATAACATGCTTTTCTACTTTCTCATTATTAGCTAAGCAAATAGTACCATATTGGGCCTACTGTGTGCAATGTACTGTGCTAATGTTGGGGAGGGGAGGGACAATGAAGCATGCCACATGAATTCGGACCCAGGGATCTTTTAATAAAATTGGATAGGAAACAGATGAAATAGTAATAACTACATTGATTAAACTTTTATTATATACCAGGAACCCAGATTAGCATCCTGTGTTTGTGCTTCCCCCTCTCTTCCCAGTAGAGCAGCTCTGGACAAAGAAGATCAGGAGGGGAGGAGATGGGACAGAAATGATCAGTGACTGGCCAACCTGAGGCCATCTGTACCTCTAAAATTCTTGAAGGAGCTGAATTTGCAGGGTGCCCTGATTTTGGGGGAATGACCAATAGATTCTTAAGCAGGCAGAGTGACAATCAGAATCCTCAGAAGACCTGGAACTTAGCCCACTTCTCAGAACCTTCATCCACAGATGGTTGTTGTCTTCCAGTCAGCCCCTGGCTAGAGGCGCTCTAGGGAAGCCTTTCCTGTATCCTGAGTCTGATTGCAAATGTGGACTTGAACCACCTCAATATATCACTGAATGTGCCCTGGCACCAAGCACTAGGCTCAGTGTGGTGCCTGCCAGTGTGACAGGCTAAGAGGGTTCCTGGAAGTACCTGGCTGCAAATTTATTTGAAAAATTGGCCTAGATAGAAATGTTTTTAAGCTATTGTTCTTTGTCTGTAAATCTTTGGAACAGCTGTTATATATTTTGCCTCAGACCATATGGTGGAATGGGAAAAAGTTATTGTGAGATCCCAGTAAAGCCCAAAAGGAGTATCGGCCAAGAGGGAAGGAGGGGCATCAACCAGCAAAAGGTTGGGCTGAGTATTGAAGAGAGGATACCGACTCCTTTGCATTGGAACCACATTTAACTAATGGAAAGGAAGGGTTTCCATCCGCGTTGAATCCTTGGCAGTCCCTTGGGGCCCTCCTGGTCTTAGCCTGAATGTCACTGCTCCTTCTCAGGACACCAGAAGCACTCCTCTGCTGAGTGCTGGGTCACTCTTGTTTGCTGCCATCATTCCTTCCACCGTAGGTCCTGGCATCCATATCTACTGATATCCATTCTCCCATTCTTCTCCATTTTATGATAATTTTGAGGAAGCATAAAACCACTTGGCTGCATGTGCTGACTCTCCAATCTTGTTTGGAGCCCAATGTATGTGAATCATTGAGTTCCAGATGATGGGATATGATGGGTGACACTTTTAGGACAGGTCTTTCTAGGGAATGGACATGAGCTCCCTTGTTTTATACCTTTTGGAACCACTTTGGACTCGGAGGTAAAAGATTTGCATTGAGAATGGAAGAAATGCCCTGCCAGTTCTGCACCAGCTACATCTGGGTTGATAGGGAGCCCATCTAAGGCTCCTGTTTTGAAGATGTTTGTATGAAACCTCCAATTCTCTCAACCTCATCTTGGATTCTGGCCACAGTGATGGCTGGCAGTTCAGTGAAGCTGCATCTTATCTCATGCTGACAGCCCCTCAACTCAAACGCAAGGCACCCCTCTCTTGATCTTCCTTGAGCTTTCCTGGTACTGAAGATGCAAGGCAATGTCTTCTCAGCACTCATGCACACGCTTCCTGGAAGTGCAAGGGACTTAGCAAACCATGCAGAACTCTCAAACAATGGAGAGGGAAGCAGATGGACACGTGTGTCTCTCTTTCATACCACAACCTAACAGTGATGGCGAACCTATGACACGCGTGTCAGAGGTGACACGCGAACTCATTTTTTTGGTTGATTTTTCTTTATTAAATGGCATTTAAATATATAAAATAAATATCAAAAATATAAGCCTTTGTTTTACTATGTTGCAAATATAAAAAAATTTCTATATGTGACACAGCACCAGAGTTAAGTTAGGGTTTTTTAAAATGCTGACACGCCGAGCTCAAAAGGTTCACCATCACTGGCCTAGGAGAAGGTATATTACGTGGGCTCATCCAACATGACTTGTGACACAGAGACAGGCACATGCAGAGGGAAGACAATGTGAAGACACACAAGGGAAAACCACATGATGTTAGAGACCAAAATTGGAGTGATGTGTCTACAAGCCAAGAAACCAAGGATTGTTAGCAACAGAAGCGAAGTGAAAGACATGGAACAGAGCATGGTCCTACCAATACCTTGATTTCAGACTCCTGGTCTCCAGACTTGGAGAATAAATTTCTGTTGCATTAAACTATCAGTTTATGGTCATTTGCTATAGAATCCATAGGAAACTATTTCAATTAGCCTAAACCATTTTTGAAATGTCAGATAATTAAGAAGCAATAAGCCCTAACTGGTTTGGCTCAATGGATAGAGCATCAGCCTGCAGACTCAAGGGTCCCAGGTTCGATTCCGGTCAAGGGCATGTACCTTGGTTGTGGGCACATACTCAGTAGGGAGTGTGCAGGAGGCAGCTGATTGATGTTTCTCTCTCATTGATGTTTCTAACTCTCTATCCCTCTCCCTTCCTCTCTGTAAAAAAATCAATAAAATATATATTTTTTAAAAGAAGAAGCAAAAACAACAAGAAAACCCACTGCGTGGGAAAACATATTTGCCAACGTCATATCTGATAAGGGCCTAATCTCCAAAATTTATAGGGAACTCATACAACTTAACAAAAAGAAGATAAACAATCCAATCAAAAAATGGGCAAAGGATCTAAATAGACACCTTTCAAAAGAGGACATTCAGAAAGCCAAGAGACATATGAAAACATGCTCAAAGTCACTAATCATCCGAGAGATGCAAATCAAAACAACAATGAGGTACCATCTCACGCCTGTCAGAATGGCTATCATCAACAAATCAACAAACGACAAGTGCTGGAGAGGATGTGGAGAAAAAGGAACACTTCTGCACTGCTGGTGGGAATGCAGACTGGTGCAGCCACTATGGAAGACAGTATGGAGTTTCCTCAAAAAACTGGAAATGGAGCTCCCATTTGACCCTGTGATCCCACTTCTAGGAATATATCCCAAGAAACCAGAAACACCAATCAGAAAGGATATGTGCACCCATATGTTCATAGCAGCACAATTCACCATAGCTAAAATCTGGAAACAGCCTAAGTGCCCATCAGTAGATGAATGGATTAGAAAACTGTGGTACATCTACACGATGGAATATTATGCTGCTGTAAAAAAGAAGGCACTCTTACCATTTGCAACAGCATGGATGGAACTGGAGAGCCTTATGCTAAGTGCAACAAGTCAGTCAATGAAGGAAAAATACCACATGATCTCACTCATTCATGGATAATAAAGACCATTACAAACTTTTGAACAATAATAGATACAGAGGCAGAGCTGCCTCAAACTGATTGTCAAACTGCAGTGGGAAGGCCAGGGAGGGTTGGGGGGCAGGAGGGAGGGGAGTAAAAGATCAACCGAAGGACTTGTATGCATGCATATAAGCATAACCAATGGACATAAGACACTGGGGGGTAAGGGAGGGCAGGGGATTGTCAAGGGCGGGGGAAAAAAAGGACACATATGTAATACCCTTTGTAATACTTTTAGCAAAAAAAAACAAATAAAAATTAAAAAAAATAAAATAAAATAAAAGAAGAAGCAATAAAAGACTACTGGGCTTACCCGACTGGTGTTGCTCAGTGGTTGAGTAGCAACTTATGAACCAGGAGGTCATGGTTCAATTCCTGGTCATGCCGGGGTTGTGGGCTTAATCCCCAGTAGGGGGCGTGTAGGAGGTAGCTGATCAGTGATTCTCTCTCATTGATGTTTCTATCTCTCTCTTCCTTTCCCTTCCTCTCTGAAATCAATAAAAATATATTTAAAAAAATAAAAAAGACTACTGGGCTTATTTTAAAAGAACTAAAGAGCCAGCTTGACAAATTCCCACTGACCGAAAAGGTGCAATTTGAATTTCAATAAGGGTAGAAATGGCAAAGATTGACATATATCATATAGGCTTAAATCCTTGTGATTATAATATTTTTAAAAACCAAATTGGTCACTTTTTTGAGGAGAGTATGTAATGAGTCCATTATCTGGAAACCTCAGTGAATAAGTGGAAAGAATCAAGCCCTTATTTCGTTTATCCTACAGCAACTATATACTCCAAATATTAGACGAGGGTAAAGGTCTCATAGACTTATGCTAGCTAATAAATGAAAACAAAATGGTAAAATTAAAAAATAACTATTTTCCAATCTCCACTGAATCTATGGATTGAAGCACTGAGTACTAGTAGCTGCTACCGTTGAAAGGGAGTGAAAACCAAACATGAAGGTTCTCCTGATGATGGAGCACAATGCCACCACTAGTCTTGCCAAAGGAATCAGACCCGAATCAGGTCACATCTCTGAATTCAGCTGCTTACAGTGACACAGAATCATTGCTGTATGCAACTGGCAATCAGCAAGTTCTGGAAACACAACAGGATAATTGACCTAGATTATTCAACAAATGAACTGTAAGGAAAAGAAATAGCCCACATTCTTAAGAAAAGGAATGGGATTGGGGGATGTATAAATTTAAGATCATATCAAGTTTAAGTACAGCAATAAAAAATGCAAAGAAATGATTAGTATAAAAGTGCCAATAGCTGTGACTTTGGAGGGGGCAAGAGCTTGTGACTGGGGTAAGGACTCATGCGGGGCTTCTGAGAAGACTGACATAGTTCAATTTGTTGACCTAGTAGCTGTTACAAACACACTGGCTTTGTAACAATTCATTAACCTCCACATTTGCAATGTACTACGGTATCTGTGTTTTATGAGCTTGTCCCAAAGAATGCTCCTATTTTCTTATTGTTTTCAAGCTGGTAGCAACTCATTGCCCTTTCTTTAAGAGTCTTCATCGTCTTTTTGATTATTTGATAAAGTTTACTTCTATGTTGAATGTGTCTTTATCGAGACAGATGCACACTTTTCTGTGTGGGTTGGGAAAATGGTCCGACTATTGGTAGTAGTGAAAATTGGTCATGAACTCGCACATGGAAAATTACTGGCCAGAGTACATCAGGATGATAGCAGTGCATGGGTTCCTGTGCTGACTTGTCTATTTATGCATTCATCAAGCACTTGTTGCCAAGGAGTGGGAAAGAGACTATTCAGGACCTCTATGTAAGCAGAGGGGAATTCCTAGGGGATGCCAAGTAGAGGTAGGGAATTGAAACACAGCGGTAATAAACCTGGCATTTACAGGGACCTTTCAGGGGAGAAGATAGTAAACAGTACCCCAAGGCCTCTGAAATGAATGAGAAAAGGAGGTGTACATGTCAGGACTCCTTCGTGTGTAACTGACACAACTTAAGCTGAAAATCATTGTAGTGGAATATTCAATTGAACCTCTCAGTGCCTCAGAGATTCAGGACAATGGAGCAGGATTGCCTGCATCCGTGGGAAAAACCATAGGTGTTGCAGAAAGTTCTTTCTGAAATCCTTCGCCAATTGCTCAGCACTGGCCAATGTAAAAGAAGAGGAGAGTTCAAGGAGACTAATTATTGAGCTGGCTTTCCTCAAAGGTCTAGTTTGGATTTCCTGTCACTTGCATTCCCAAGTCAACTAATGGATGCTCATGAGAATCTTTGAGCAACAAGGACATGCTTTCAAGAAGAGGAGACTTCCTGACATGTAAAATCTCACCAGTCCTGCATTGGGTCAAGAAGTGTGCAGTCAGGACAGGAGCTCTGGGTGGGGGAGGGGGGCACTGAGAGGCACCCCCTGAAAATGGTGGGCACATTTGAACAAAGAGACTGCTGACTGTTACCTGGAGAAGCAGACAGGCAGGAAAGCTGTGGCCGCCCACAGTGACAGGACCGAAGGGCAGAGAGAGCTGCAGTGGGAGAAACATGCTCTTTCCAAACTGGGTGCGGTGGTGTGTGGGGCGGGGGGGCAAGGCTGCCAAGATTTCCCGTTGACCAGATGGATACCAGGAAAGGTCACTGAGCTGGAGCCCAGCTCAAGGACTTCTCCCCAAAGGGCTGCAGGGAAAGCCAAGTGCCCGGGAACAGTCCTCAGCTGAGGGTGGGGCTCCTGAATCCAGAATATAGAAACACCCGGCGTGTCGACATTTGCAAACAGCAGGAATAAACAGCTAGATTATGAAATATGTTTAAGGAACACTCTCCCGTCCCTCTGGAGAAGCCAGAGTAGTGAGCGGAGAGCCGGAACACCAGGCGTGGGAGGACAGATGCCAGCCCTCTCTTCATCGCCCGTTCCAGGGTTTCAGGGAATCCCTGAGCTTTCAGGCAGGGATGTCTGAACAGGAAGAGAGGGGAAAGTTTTGTGTCGATCACAGTGGGATTTTTACTGTTTGAGAATGGGAACGTTCCAATAACCAAGGGTGACAAGAAAAGTTATGGATTGGTTTAAGGTATATTTAGGAGGCAGAGAGGGGGGACATGTAGAAAGTGTTTGAAGTTAATGGTGCCTACTGGTTGCACTAGCTTAACTAGAAAAGACTTACTGGCCTACAGCACCAAGTTCAGCAGTTGAATGGACTGCACGTTTGGATCTGGAGTTTAAATGGTGTACTATAATATCTCTCTCTCTCTCTCTCTCTCTCTCTCTCTCTCCTTCACCTTCTCAACTTATTTCTGTTTCCTTTTTCTTGCTGGCCCTATGACCTTCATGTGGTAGGAAAGATGGCTGTTGGCAACCTCCCCCTTCGACTTCATGGCTTGTGATCTGAGGGGAGAAAGAATCTCTTTCTCCCAGTGGCCACAGAAGAACTCTGGTCCTGCTTGGGGTTTGTCACTACCCCTTGAACCCATCCCTGCAGAGGGTAAGTGAGATACCAGGATTCACCAGACTCAGTCTCATCCCCTTTCTGTGGGTGGGGACAGTTGGTCCCAGACTTAACCATCTAGCCAGAGTCACATGGGATGAGTGAAGGAATGTTCTCCGGTGGAAAGAGAAGTGTGGGGTCAATGAAATAGCATCTGTCCACTGCAAGCACAATGAACTGGAGAGTCAGGCACCAGCCGACGTACCATAGGATCAGTCTGTGGAAGAACCACAAAAGGCTCTTTGATTCAACTTCAGAAAAGACTAGAAGTAAAAGTACACTTTGCTACCATCTTCAATGGAACGGAATTGAGGTCCCATCTCCTCTCTAGTTTTTGTTTCTTGGTGTGTATAGCTGTGAGATGCTGAGTGGAGGGAAATAAAGTACTGAGGCTATGTTAACATTTTCAAAATAGGTAAATTGCTCAAAGAAACAGTGTATTGAAGGCAATAACCAACATGCTCAGCAATGCTGGAAATTCCAGAGCGCTCCAAAGTAGGTATTGAAACACAAAATTAGATATGGCCACTGGCGCAGATTTCCCCACATATGACTAATATTTTTCTTTCAGTGTGTGACAACCAAGGGAATGCAAGGGAAGGCATTGTCCATAAATTATCATCAAGCATCTGGTATACATTTTAATGCAAATGACTACATGGGAATACAATTCCTTTTCACCATAACCCCCTCCCCTCCTCCAGCAATCGCTTAGTAACTCTGCATTTGCTTACATAACTAAAAGAAAAGGTAACTGTAACTTTTTCTCTTTTATGCTCTAACTCAGTAGCAAAAACAAATAGGTTAACATAGAACATAGCTAAATAATTGGTTACTCTCTATTCTAATATTACTTGATTTTTAAAATGTGTTTTGTAAAACTGTCCTAAATGGCCATTAACAGACACATTAAAAGAACTACATTTCAAAGTTGTTTCTAGCACTGGTGACTTGAGGGACTTTTAAGTCAAGTAATTTATAGAAGTGGCAGCAACACTAGACAGCCACCAACAACCTGAATTCTGCTTCTGCTTCTATGATTTAATAGCTATGTAATAGTGCACTTACCCTAAATATTTCCTCATCTAATAACATGTGGGTATCTGTCTAGATGCTTGCTAAGGCTCCTTCCTGTTCTAAAATATTACATTTTTTTTCTATAGTGTTTAAATCCAGAAATCTAATTTTGTAAGTAACACAGCTATTGAGCTTTACTATTTCAATTAGCCAATGTATTGGATAGAATTATATGTGAGGTACTATGCCAGGAAATGCAAAATAAAAATTAACTTCTGTGGGATCCAGAATTCATTGTTTCTCCTACTTTTTCATGGTTTCTCACCCCTCTCTCAAGCCATTACTTCCCTCTGTACCCAACTTTAATTCCAAGATCAACTTATGTTTTTTATTGTCATGCAAACACTTTTATTTTTATTTCACTTAAAAATTTCAGTAAGTCAAATATAAACACATGTTGAAACATTTTAGATAACAAAAAATAGGCAACCACTCTCAGATTTTTAAAAACATAAGTAAGATCACAATAGCAGAAACCTGTAAACTACCTAAATGTCCATCAATAAAGAAGTGACTAAATCAACTATAACATATTCATGCTAGGGGGTATCATGTGCAACAATTAAAAAGAATGAGAAAGATCTCTTTGTCTGCCAAGATCCATTTATTATCACTCCCTTGGAAATACCCTCCGCTGCCCCTACCTTGCCCATCTGTAATGCACCCACTTGAACTTAAGTGCAATTCTCTGTCACTGGGCAGCTGTACCAGAAGACCACACTGGTCTTTCATGAAATTCACAAACACAAACACAGAGTGATCCCGGGATGGCTGGACAGTCATCAGCATCTCTATGACCCAATGTCCCTTCCACTCCCCCTGCCCTCCTCTCTCCTGAAACCTCCATCATCTCCTGCCTCATCCTCACTCTCACTGATGTATAAGTTTCCCAGGGCTGCTGTGACAATATACCACCAACTGGGGGAACTTAAAACAACAGAAAGTTATTCTCTCACAGTTCTGTGGCCTTGGATCTTTGGTGTGACAACACAACAGTCCAATATCTGCCTCTGCCTTCACATGGTGTTCTTCCTGCATGTCTCTGTATCTTCTTGTAAGGCCACCTGTCATATTGGATTAGGGTCCACGTAATGATTTCCTCTTAACCTAGTCACACCTGCAAAGACACTATTTCCAAATAAAGTCACACTTACAGGTACTGGGGATTAGACTTCAACATATCTTTTGCGGGGGTGGGGGGGTGTTGAGGGGGACATAATTCAACCTCCTCAGGCAGACTTGTTCCTTTTTGTCTCCTCTGTATAGTTTGTTTTTACTCAGATGACCACTTGGTTCCTTATTTCATTCTGGGAGGAAAAGTGAAGGGCCTTTCTGTGGCCTACAAGGACATAGAGCATCTGGAACTATTTCCTCTTCTGCCTTCCCTCCTAACGCCATGCCTCTTCCACTGTTTCAGCCAAGGTGGTATCTTGGCACCCCAGGAAGGCTTCCCCTTGGGGACGTGGCTCGACCTTGCTGATCTTACCCTGGACATCTTCCTGCCTCCTTTAAGGCTTTGCTCACATGTCACTTCATTGGTTCTCGTTACCATTTCTACTTTATTTTTTGTAACAGAAGTCACTCTGCAACTTGCAATGTAATGTTTATTTATTACTTCCACTGTTTGTAATGCATTTCCCACTGTTAGAATTTACACCTCACATGTGTTGTTTAACTGATACACTAAATTGTTTGGGTACTACTAGATCTTTAATAACTGTTGAATTTATCAGTATATGCAACCAGTCTTTCCAAACTTTTTTTTTTAAGAACCTGTCAAATATTTTGAAGGACATATCCCCCCTGAAAAAAATTACTGGTTTATATTTTTTTCTAAAATGATGTAATGAGCCACAAATTAGGTTTAGTAACTAAATACTCCAGTACTAAAAATTAATATAAAACAAATGTTGAGAACCCAGCCTGGAATATATTATTTTTGGTCAAAAATTAAAAAATTAATTTTATTAAGACAATTTGTAGGAAAATATATGGAGATATTAAAAGTAAAAAGTACACATTACCTTTTTTGTGACTGGAAAAACAACACATAGGGTTGAGGGGATTTTGTTGTTATAATTTCAATTAGCGAAGTTGATATATCATGTTATTCTCTTGGTACTTGCTAAGCATGCATCAAATATTCACGCATTTTAAGACACTTTCTTGAAGCATTTACTTTTTTTCAATCTAGGTATCATTGAGACAATATTCCTATTTATTAGAAACATTGTTAAGAAAATTTCTGTAGCTCATTATATTACATGAAGTGTCAGTAACTACTTGTTGGTTAAATTTCAAATAACAAATAGAACTTGGCAAAAGGAGAAACCTTGTCATCTGCAAAAGTATATCACATAAAACTGTTTCCAGAATAAGTAGATTTCTGTAGGGAAATTCTGTCTCTTGTGAACTATTTGAAGTCAATATTCAATTTAATAAATAAAGGATATGGTTAAAAATAATTAGGAATATCATTTATTTTAAATAACATTCTATATGCAAATAACTTTCATAGCAGGATTTATATCACTATACTAAAATATGTCAATTTGGGATGATTTAATATTATTCATAATGATAATAATGTGTGTATGAATATAATTTTCAGTCTAGAAAACCATATCAATGCATATGTATAGAGTGCACTGTTAAGAAGGTATTGCTTGATTAGACAAAATGTCAACCTAAATTAATAATGAGATCAAATATGTGTACTTGATTTACTTATCTGTAGTTTTGGGGCTGTCCCCACCCCCCACCGCTCAACCCTCCCTTACCCCACCCAACCTTTGAGTCCTATAGTTAAAACAGTCTTCCTGACTCACAGGTGGGATTAATCAAATTCAAAGCTGTTTAAGGAGTCTGATTTGAATGGAGGTAATAGGGATATATTTATGACACAAGTATTATGAGAAATAAGTTGGTTGCCATTTGGTATAAGTTTAAAAGCAATGTCTTATACCTGTCCAATGTTTACAGTGGAAAATAAGGCTCTCCTAGCAAAGACACTTAACATTATTTCAAAGATACTAAATTGTATAACCGTGAGTATCCTCACAGAAATGAAGCTAGACAATGGCCATATCTTAAAATCTAGGCAAAAAAAAAAAATGTCTCCTTGAATGTTAGGGCATGTGGAAAGACTCAGCTGTTGTTTACCTTGAAAAGCTCCTTAAATTTAGGTATTTACACCATTTGATAAATAATACAGTAGTGTCTCTGAAAAGAAGTTTCAAGTCATCATTCTGTTTATTCATCTCAAGCCAGCTTTTCCAAAAATATATTTCTTCCTGTATTTCTTATCTGGGGCTTTCAATAAGTCATATGGAATCAAAGTAGAAACACATTGTTACCAATGACAGGTTCACCTACACAGTTAATAAATTATTTACTTACATCATGCATATATCCAAAAACTACTATTGTACCTAACTGGGTAAATAAATGCTTGTGGAATATATAAAACAGGGTATGGTCTTTTCATCTAATGTTGTGATTGGTGAGGAAGAATTTATTTAAAGTGAGGCATTATAATGGAGTGATGAAGCTTAGAATAGTCATTTCAGGCAGTACCTAACATGTGGTCTGGGAATGTGGGAGTTTAGGAGTCTGCAGTAATTTGCAAGGGTTCAATATGTCCACATTTTTCTAGCTCTGTGACCTTGAGCAAGTTAATTAATCTCTTAAGGCCTCAGTTCCTTCATCTTTAAAGTAAGTATACTAATAATGTGCACTCATAATGTCAAGTGTGTAATTAACACTACGCTTACCACATAAGTACTCAGTAGCCACAGCTCTAATGATTTTATAGAATGAATAAATTCCATTTCTCCATCTGTGCTAATAATTTTACAATTTTGAGATGTTATTGTAATTACTAGATCACACATACACTTAGTAGACATTCTGATGTTGTTGATAGAGACAGAGATAGAGATAGAGTTAGATAGAAATAGAGGTAGAGATAAGGATAGGGATAGGGATAGGGATAGGGATAAGGGATAGGATAGGGATAGGGATAGGGATAGGGATAGGGATAGGGACAGAGACAGAAATATTTTTAGAATCACAGGTTGGAATCTGCAGTCCAGAGAGAATGAATACTAAATTCAAGGCCACAGAGTTTGTGAGAGGAAAAATCAGCATCCAGCAGGTAGAATCCCTCTTTTGCCAAGTGAGAAGGGAGGATCAATTCAGTGTCTTTACCACTGAGGCTCACCAGTGATCAGGGTTATGTCTGTTTTCAGATAAAAACTTGAAAAAAATGGTGTGGGTCATATTTCATTGCTATAAGCATATCATAGGCTTTTCCAACTCTGAAAATTATTAAATTGATATTTTAATAATCCAATCCATATGGATCAAGTGAGATTTGTCAGAATAACAATGCAATTTTACAAATAGATTTTGTTTGGTATTATTGTTTTATCCTGGTTTAAATATTTAAGATGTTTATGTTTATCAGCATTACTCAATTTTTTCAAAACTTCCCCGTTCCCCCATCTCCCGTCCCCCGTCCCCCATGACTTCATTAACTGCAGCCTGAGCTTCTGAGGCAGGAGATGAGGTACAATCATGGTCCAAGTCAAATAGAATTTAAGCATAATTGTCAACAAACATTTTCATTATTGCCAGAACTCAATTGCTATAACACTACTAAAAAGCTCATAAATTAATTAAAACTGTGCGTTCTGCACTTTCCCCAAGAAATCTCCACGGAAAGTAATGCAAATGGTGTGTAGCTTTTGATGAATTATGCTGCTCTCATTCCTAATGTAAGGTTGAGTTTCTCATTATTAAATGGTCATGTGCCAAGATAGTTGGTGGCCTAATGGTCAATTAAATTTCAAATGGTCTTTAAAGACCAGGATTAGTTATTTCCCTTTATTTTCAATTCTGTAATAATTGACTCAAATCCCTGAGAAAATGTTATTTTATTTTGTTAATCCTCACCTGAAGATATTTTTCCATTGATTTTTAGAGAGACTGGAAGGAAGGGAGAGAGACAGAAAGAGAGAACATCAATGTGAGAGAGACACATCGATTGGTTGCCTCTCACATGAGGCCCTGGGACCAGAGATTGAGCCTGCAACCAAGGTATGTGCCCTTGATTATGCCCTTGACCAGAATTGACCCTGGAACCCTTCAGTCCCCAGACTGACACTCTATCCACTGAGCCAAACCAGCAAAATCCCTGAGACATTTTTAAATGCACTTCATTTGCAGTCAGGTTTTGAGAATTATAAAATACTGCTTTCCAAAAATTTTTCTTACAAATGAACCTTTTTCATCATTAGACAATCATTAGAATTATGATATAGTACAAAGCAACAGTAACAATGCCAACATGTCAGAAATGGAACATCTTCATTTCACTATTGAAGACATTTTAATCCTGCTTCATTGTTTTACATTTACAATTTGCATGTCTCAGAGACAAACGCTTCATGGATACAGCTTGTGCCACAAGCATAGGTCCTATAAGTGTGGCCACTGAAAACAAATGGCTTTCAAAGGACTCACATTTGGGAAAATACTTGAAAATTTCTTACTGGATTTTCCCGTTGTCTTATATTACTCATTTTACACAAAACTTTAATGTTCGTGGGAAAAAGTACCTAGATTTCCTGCACCTCCAATCAGACGATGCAGGAAGAGTTCCAGACTCCTGGTCATAACCCCACAGTGAGCCCATGGAGCACCCTCTGATTACCTCTGTTATGATAACGGGGATTTGTGTGCAACACTGAAAAGTACCTAGAAAGCCATGTGTTTAAAGTTGAAAAAACCACGAGTTTCTCCTCTATGATAACTTATGTTTGCAAAATAAAAAACCCCACACATTTTGAGAGGTCAAGAGATCTGTCACACACAGACTTGGACATGGATACTGACTACACACAGCAAAAGACATTACAAATTATGGGCATCCTGGCATTTGGTTGATGTGCATGGAGAGCCTGGATCTGGTGACTCAGAGGAGGTTGGGGGAGAAGGTGTGGGAGTCCCCGAGCCTCTCCAGATGCTAGTGCTGCTCCTGTGTGTAATTCTCCCAGAGCTTGGTCACCTGCTGCCAGCACACTGGGGTACCTGAAGAAAGATGGAGAGGATGGGCAAGTCCCAACTAGGAAAGAGATTTCAGGACTTTTTAAAAATTACTTTTTTTGTGACATTATTATAGAGTAACAAGAAGTTGCAAAACCATATGAAGAGGTCTCTACAACTGCTCCCCTCCATGGATACAATGGTACTTTATCCTGATGTGGAATTATCCTGCTTCTGACAACCCAGTTCCATGACTAACCATGTCCCATGAACTTCCCTTACACTACTGTGAAAGGAAGAGCCTTTTTTGGACCACACAAATAGCGTTACCCTGGGAGAAACAAGGGGGAAACATGTTGATATGGGCACAGTCTCTTGATTGTGAGAAGATTCCAAGGTATGGCCAAGAGAGCTGGTGATGGTGATGGTGAGGAGGACACAGACATGATTCATATTGTTGTCAGGGGTCCCCAGACCCTGAAAGGTGTGAATACGGATATAAAAACCAAGAGCAAAGTATTTGGGTTGTCACTGACATATGTACCAAACAACCTGTTATCCAGTGTTATGTAAATGACGTTTTCCATTCTTAAGAATAACTTGTCTAGATAAGTAAAGGTGAATATTTTAATGTCTGAGGTATTAATTTGGCCACTTAATGGACGGTTTTCTACACTAAAATGTAAATCTCTCAGCTTCTTAAATTATATATCCCATACTTAATTGAATATTTTCAGTTGACACAATGTGTACTAGAAAGAACATCACCCCCGTGTGTTTTTCAAAGGAATTAGGCTTTCATAGTACTTTTGCTTCCAATGAGCTGGATCACCAAACAGCAAAATAGCACTTTAGCAATTTCCTTGATCTTCAGGGTTTCTGCTTTGATCTAGAACCATTTTAGTTCCATCTAGAACCATCTAGAATGAGCCTTTCTGGGCTTGCTACCCAACCCCTGTTTTCACTAGAGAAGCTTCTCATTTATCTTTGCTGTTTATTTCGTAATATTAAAGACTATCCTAAAATTTTGCTTGAGGACAGGAACTGCTGATAAGATAGATTTTGACAACCAAATCCCATGATCTCATTATGATCATGTGAATCTAGTTTGCCATAAGGTAGTGTTTACAACTAGAATATTGAAATTTCTAAGCTGTTAAATATGTTCCCAGTAGATAATCTAGGTGCTCCTCATTCTCCATCTCTTCCATTTGTTGCCCTTGACTTCTGGTGAGAATAGAATTTCAGCCAGTAAGAGCAGCCCGCTCCCACTTCCTCTTTCCAATTACAGGTTTTCCTATGAACAGCATACCCTGGAGGGAGGAAAGCAGTTCACACTCACAGGAGGTGGAGATCCACTGATAAACATGTATCTGTTGTTCAAATCAACAGAGACAAAATATGAATAGCTTGAATGAGCCAAGGTTTGCTTTTTGAAAAACCCCCTACGTCAGCACACAGTAGAATGAGGAAATGACACTGTTGATCAAGGTAAGGAAACATAACTGTCTTTCTGTAAAATTAATTAACAAATCAGCAGTTGACGTAACACTCTTTATATTGATCCTCTCATTTTCCAGAACAGAGCTGTACTCTGTTGCCATCTGGCCTTTTGACGCACCAGTGTTGCTCACATCATCATGTTTTCTTTCTTTCTTTAAAAAAAAAAAATCTCGAATGAGTCAACAGTGTCTCCTATGGCAGTTTGATTTTCTTGTTAGTTGATGCAATGGAAACAAGTAAATGCCTAACCATTTAAAGAATATTTTTTTAAAACCAGGTTCTTTGGGCAATTTTCTCCAAAACCCACACTTCTTCCTCATTGTTATCAAAAGTGCACCATAATTCCTGAGGTTAAGACACCAAAGGGCAGTTTAATCCAAATTATTCTGGGTGCTATATTTTTAACAGAATTCCAGGCATATGTAATATTAAAAACTAGAGGCCCGATGCACAAAATTCTTGCAAGAGTAGGCCTTCGCAGCCACCGCTGCCTGGATCCCTCACTCACAGCCACGGCGACTGCAGCCCTGGCTTCGTCCTGGAAGGACTTCCAGAAGGACATCTGGTCTAGTAATCAGCACATTATGCTTTTATTATTATAGATTATGTCTCCAATGTTATAATGAAATTAAAAATATGGTACACTCCATGGATAATGGATCATTTCTTATGAAAATGCTTCTGTGGTGTTTTAGATTCTAAATAATATCCTCACTCATTAACTAGATCAATGAGGAAATAGTAATTGGTAGGAATATCAGCAGTGGACCCATCCTAAGGAAATGTCCATAGGTTAACTTTATTTTTACTGGATAAGCCTTGATTCTGACAGGCTCTTTCACTAAAAGTAAAAATTATGGAACAACCAGTCAGAAAAACAAATTGCCCATCTGTGCTTTTGCTGATCCTTAGTAAGAAATGGGTAAAAGGGCGACATCTTTTGGATGCTCTAAAATGATTAACTTTTTAAACTCAGGATTTTTCCTTTTATGGCTGCCTGGAGATTAATCAGCACCTGTAAGAGTAGAATTTTGCAAGCAGGCCTACTTCATTAGCATTGCAAGACTTCAGACCTTTTACCAAAATTCTTTCCATCCACTTTCCAAGCCAATGACAACATTGTTCTGTGGGTGATGGGCCTTGCACTCTGATCCATTTTGAGGCAATTAAAGGATTTTTTTAAAAAATTATATTTATTCTTTTCCTCTCCCAAAATAAAAAGAGTATCTTTGATATTACATAGTGTTATTTCAGATATAGTAATGACAACATTACTCAAAGAGTTACATGGTGTCCATCAAAGATTAACCATCCAATCAGGGAAGACTCCTGATCAAATTTGGAGGAAGAAGAGATAAAATTGCAGTTTGGTGGAGGGTGAGCATGTGGGTCACCATGCCCTTTACGTTATCAGGGAGCACACTCCTCTCTTCTGTCTCTTCCATACCCTGTTCTGCTGTGTGGCCTTCTCATCAACCCGCTTCTCGGAATTCCTCACAGTCATGAAGGCTGCCTTAACCACATAATGAGGGCTTTCTGGCTGATAACCTCATCCTGTCAGTTGAGTTTGTCCAGCTTGCACATGTCCCCTGTGCAGACCAACACAGAGACAACACTCTGACCTGTGGCAGGTGGAGATAAGCATTTACTAGCTCGAGTTTCTTACAAACACAAGGAAGAAGAACAGCCACAATTAGAAAATGAAAGTGAGAGTTATTTCTTCATGTGAGAAGGTGCATTTGGCAAGACCCTTTGGATGAATGCTGTTTTAAGAAAGAGAGAGAAAAACCCATGTTATCAGCAAAGCTCAGCAAGAAAGAAGCACATGGTGGCCCCGGCACCCCAGTCATCCTCTGACCAGCACAGCCTTTCTTGAATCCAGAGCTAGATTCCAAATAAACTTCAGACTGCCTCTCCCCATTCTCTCCCGAGGTCAGCCACCGAGGCTATCTGGGTCCCCTGACCAAAACTACTGAACATCAGTTGCAATCAGAAACTTGAGCCAACCAGGTACTTTCTGCATACTTTAAACATAAATGAAATCTAAATACTCTTTCTCACAGTCTTTATCCAAAACCCCCTAACAGCATCTATTTCTCAACAATTCTCAAGAATTAATTAAAAAATTTGTATGACCATATAAAATTATAGACTGAAGTTATTATTTCTATCAATAGACTAAAAAAAAAAACACATGTAATTTTAACAATTTTGCACTCAAAGATATTCTTCTTTCCAGGTATTCATACTGATTATAAGTGGAAAATGTTTAATCCAAAGAATGCATAACATAAACAACAAAAGTCCAGACAAGAGCTTACTTGGTGCATTGTCTGAAGTGCTGTGTTTGTTAACTTGCGTGGTTTCTAGCCATCTCACAAACACAGACCCTTTAACACGGACTGAAAATACTTGTTACTACGTGCTTGTGAGATGGATGTTTTTATTTCAATGGTAGTTTAGTATCAAAGTGAAGGTGGACATGATTCCATTTGCCATTTTGAAGTCTTATTTCAAAGGCTTTGACGGGGTTAGAATTTCAAAAAGATGAAAAGCTAATTTGTGTATCCCAAGCTGTACATATCAGGTAAAAATTAGGAGGTGAATAGATACAGTGATATAAATGCATAAGTAAATGTACTACTTCAGAAACTCCCTTTCAAACACTACAGGCAATGCTTCAATTTCACTAGCATTTTTTTTTCCTGTTCAGTGGGGGAAGGCACAAGCCTGTGGAAAAGCAGTTCTAATTATGGCCTTTCTGGATCCTTCTATCATCTGAACCCATAACATTTCTTTGCTTTGCTGTGCTTTGCTCAAGGGACTGTGGGAAGTTAATGACAGAAAGAATGCAGCATTTCATATGCCAGATAGAATGGAGCATTTCATTAAAAATTGTATTAAGCCGTCACTCTAGTATATGAGCAAAATTGTTTAAGAATGAAATGTGAGGGTGGAAGAGGACCTCAAAATCCACTTCCCTCAGTTTTCTCGTTGCATGAACAGAACTGGAGGCTCAGAGACATTGGCTTGTGCAGCCACCTCATGTTTTTGTAGATGGGGAACAATGTTATGCAGTTAGTGGGAAAACATGGAATTTGGATGGAATCTGGGACCAGGCGTGAATTATAACTCTGCCTCTTTCTAGCTCTAGAGATATTACCTCCCTGGGTCTCAGTTTCCTCATCTGTGTAATGGAGACACCACCTATTCTATAGACATTAAACAGAATGCCATATGTGAAATGTCTGGTTTATAGAGTACATATTCAGAAATCTTATTTTGCCCCTTTCTCTAAAAGCAGATTGAGCTGCAGATGGGCTATGGCAGCCTGGCTGACTTCAGTCTCGAGTCATCCGATTGTACCAGACATTCTATTATGCCCTCGTCTGGTGTGATCCTTCCTGGACAACCCTGGATGTTTTAAAGCTACGTGAGAAGATAACTAAGGAGGTAACTGGTAACTGTGTATAGCCATATGAGGAAGGTGGTTGATTGTCTCTGAGAAGACCGGTGACTCTTCCTTGAGGGCTGACCAAGATTGACCCGACTGTGTGAGTTTCCATTCATGGCCAAAAGGTTGAACATCTGTACGGGTCTTCCTGCTCGTCGATGACATCTAGCTAGAGAACGCTCTCCTCTTTCCCAAATCCAGCTTTTCAACCTTCTAACCCTGATGACCTCCCACCTGCCATGAACCTAGTGTGGAAGTGATGTCCCGCATTCCCGGAAAAATCTCCTGGTGTCTCTGTGAATTAACGGCCCCTCACTCTCTGGGTATTTTAAGGAAAAAGAGCTTCAGCTTTGCAAAATGTCAAAGACTTTTAAAATAGTTTCTCCCTTGATACAAAGAAATTTCTCTTCATCAAAGAAGACTGCACAAGCCAGAGAAACATGAAGAAAATTTAAATCCTTCATAAGCCTACCAACCTGAGATAATTACTAATTATTTTCTTGTTATATTTGGGGTCATAATGTAATAGAGATTCTAACACACTTTATTATTTAACAAACAATGTACGGCCAGCTTTTTCTTCTGCCATTAAATAGTCTTTAGTGGCTAAGCATAACATCCATTTTGGGCAGAGCATATACTGAAATAAAAGACATTTAATTGAAATCAAGAAACATCAAAATAAAAATTAGTGCACTTGTCTTGAATGAATTAAGTATTTTGTGGATAAATTAACCTGGAACAACCAGCCTGTGGTATAAACTGTGGGTGGTGTAATAGGCAACATTTTCATTAGTATTGCATTTCAAATGATCTCTGCTACATAACTTAAGTGGTATCTGAGACTGACATATAACTTAATCTAAGAAGGCAGCCTCTTTTTCTAATTGAGACAACCAATATCAAAAGAACAAAGGCACAGGAAGCATTTAAAATATACTAGTATAATTATGAAAGGCAAAAGGGCACTTATGAGAAAGCAGGAAGCATGTTTAGGAATGATTAGCCTCAGGGTAAGACAATGCAGCCCCCATTGAGCGTGGGGTCTACTTCCTGTGGTCTAGGAATCACAAGCTTAACTGTGGGGCCTGGACAAGAGCCAGTGTGGGCGCCACGAGCTGGCTGCCAGTGTCCGTGTCCTGCTAATGATCCCCAGGCTCTTGTTCATCTCAAATACTTCCTAAAGAAGCGTATTTGTTAAACACCTAGAGCAGTGATGGCGAACCTATGACACGCGTGTCAGAGGTGACACGCGAACTCATTTTTTTGGTTGATTTTTCTTTGTTAAATGGCATTGAAATATATAAAATAAATATCAAAAATATAAGTCTTTGTTTTACTATGGTTGCAAATATCAAAAAATTTCTATATGTGACACGGCACCAGAGTTAAGTTAGGGTTTTTCAAAATGCTGACATGCCGAGCTCAAAAGGTTCGCCCGAAATTCTGTTTCTTTGTTACTAATGTTGTGGCCCCACCCCATAACAAAGAAACAGAATTTCCAGAGGATGAGGCCCAGAAATCAGGATTTTAAAAAGATTCCCAGGTGATTCTAATGTGCAGCCAAGGTTGAGAACCACTGGCCTAGAATGTAGCAGCCTCCTCGCTGGTGCTGGGGACACAGAGACACGGGATACTACCTCTGCTGTCCGGGACTCAGGTGCAGTGGGACAGACAGGACATAGACACAGAGCGACATTGCCACCCTGAATGAAGGTTTTGGGACACACAGATGAACTAGAGCACAGGGTGTCTTAGGGAAGGGGTGTTTTTCCAGAGGTATTACCTAAACTGTTCACAGAATGAGGAGCTGCACAGCTGGGCAAGCAAGTAGAAGAATGGCCAGGTTTTGCAAAGCCAAACTAAAGCAAGAGCTGAGAGCTCACACGCAGTGTGCCCACCCCATACTCTGAGTTCCAGAGGAGGCAGGAAGACAAGTGTAAACCCTGAGCCTTGTCGTCAGAATTAGCAAACCAAGTCACATTCCCTATGGTTTAGCCATCCCCTGTCCCCACTTCCTTCTCAAATGTGTTTACAGTCGCCCTCTGAGAAGGACTCACGGAGGTCACGGAGGTCGAAGAACAGCAGTCAGCTAACCCTAGAGGACCAATCTTGGTTGCACACACACACCTGTTTGCAAATCTGGTCTAAATCTCTCTCTGGTGTGCATTTAAGATTCAACTGGGCCCGGTTGGCATGGCTCAGTGGTTGAGTGTTGACCTCTGAATTAGGAGGTCGTGGTTCAATTCCCAGTCAGGGCATATGCCTGGGTTGCGGGCTCAATCCCCAGTAGGGGGCTAGCAGGAGGCAGCCAATCAATGATTCTCTCTCATCATTGATGTTTCTAGCTCTCCCTCCCTCTCCCTCTGAAATCAATAAAAATATATATTAAAAGAAAATGATTCAACTGGAACAACTGCATATTATTGTATTCCACTCACTCTGTTCTGTGGAAAGTCCCTGCTTACTTTGGATGGTGATGTTCATGCAGTGGTGGCATTGTTGACATTTACACTACAGTCACTTTACAGCTGTAACTTGAGAAGTGCCCTGGCGGAGGCACTCTATAGCTCTAGAGCAGGGGTCCTCAAACTACGGCCTGTGGGCCACACCCAAATACAAATATTGTATTTGTTCCCATTTTGTTTTTTTACTTCAAAATAAGATATGTGCAGTGTGCATAGGAATGGTACGGTCTTTTTTTTTTTTTAGTTTTATTCATTTCAAACAGGCCATAGTTTGCCCACGGCTGCTCTAGAGTCACTGGGAGGGTGAGACACGAGCCTGCCCAGCACAGCCACCCAGGCCCTATTTCTCCGTGCACTGTAGGATTTCTTCCTCAATGTTACTAGAACCCATACAGACAAAATGCTTTCAGCATCAAGAGCCCATGGAGTTTATAGCCAAAATATTATATTAGTGGTGTCAAGATTGCAGTGTACATACACACACACACACACACACACACACACACACACACAGCAGAATAGAATTTCCCTTTATCACAATTACAAAACTAATTTAAAAGTTTGGAATTATAACATTTACATATCAATATTACAAGTTTCTTTATTGGTGGTGTTGTCTGGAGAAAGCATTTAGATCTGCCCTCTTTAGACACTTTTGCTTGAAGATGTCATCAACATGCAACTCACCCAACTGTCAAGGCCAGCATTTTTTTCTCAGTTTTGCTTCCACGAAGGCCACAAGGCAAAGCCACTGCCTGCAAAACTAGGGCTGCACTGCACTCATCTTCTTTTAAAGATAAATGGAAACTAATGAGAAAAACATCAAGCAACAGATAATTCCTAAGAGGCAAATCAAGGCCAAACAAAGGTGCTTTCTTCAGTGGACATTGTTCATAATCGTTGCTAGGTGATTGGGAATCTGCACTGGGAATTCTGGTCAGCACCCCTGTGTCTTACTCCTGATGGAGTAGTGCTGGCAACTTAGCTAGAGTCGCTCTTCTGGGGAGCCAGAGAGTGTCACATGCCACAAAAAGCCCCACACCTATGCTGTTTGCCCAGGTGAACCGGGAATGGGGGAGTGCAGGCAGCATCCTGAGAAAGGTCACATCATGTACTTACGTGGTAATCTGAGGGCTTATCTCAAAAGAGACTTCTATGCCCCATTTACTTTGCTTCTGAGAACTATTTCTGAGGTGCAAGAAAAACCCTAACCAGAAAGACTCTCAGGGCTTCAGTTCCCAAGCTTCAGTTTTGCATGGAGGTATTTATGCTACATGACATGTTAGGTATTATGGTGATTCAGGGGCTTACTCTGTAAGGCAACTGTCCTAACAAATTTTGCAATGATTTTTTGAAAAATCCACAAAAGATCCCTAGAGCAAGGTAAGTATGATGAGAGGGGGAAGCCAGGTCCCTTGCACCACAGGTGTTTCTGGGAGTTTGAGCTGAGCAGAGCTGGGGGAGCAGGTGGAACAGGAGACAGCAACCTGGTGTTTTGAAGACTGCGGGGAGAGTGTCTCCTGGGCCAGCTCTGGGCATCAAATGGAGCCAGGGAGAGCTCTTCTCTCCTCCCCTACTCAGGGTCTGGCTAGCTTTTACTGATCCTGGAGTCTGGCCCTAAATACCCCTTCTTACAGAACCCTTTTCTCTGCATAGCACTTACCTTGCTACTGAACTCACCCTTTCTGCCCAGTCTCTTGGGCAGTGGTTCTCAACCTGTGGGTCGCGACCCCTTTGGGGGTCGAACGACCCCTTCACAGGGGTCGCCTAAGACCATCCTGCATATCAGATATTTACATTACTATTCATAACAGTAGCAACATTACAGTTATGAAGTAGCAACGAAAATAATTTTATGGTTGGGTCACAATGTGAGGAACTGTATTTAAAGGGCCAGAAGGTTGAGAACCACTGATCTTGGGGGTAAGTCTGGTGCCTCACTGTGCTCACTTCCTGCCTGCTACTGGGCTTGGCACTTAGAAGATGACCAGTAGACACCCATTGCCCAGGCAGGGTCAGTGTCAGCCAGAGACTCTGCCCACCGAAGTGCTGGCCAAGGGGCACCCTCCAGGCACCTCTCAGCAGCGCCAGGGACCCCATGGGTGTGGGAAGACCTTGTTGCTAAACACCTGTGGTTCCTCCTCCCAGGGCCAGTCATCTCGATGGAAAAGAAACACAGCCCATGCTTCACTGGACATCAGGAATGTGGCAGAGAGTGTTGGTTTTTACTGAAGTCACCTAAAGGGAACAATACATTCTCACTAGAAGTCCTAGCGAGGTAGGGGCTTAAAGCTTGCAAAGTGGGCTTGACCTCTAGCTGGGCCCACAGACACCTAGTGCTGTGAGGACCAGGAAAGGAGTCACAGGAACAAAATCGGCAGCTAAGTTCATGGCACCCTTGCTTCCTGGGAGAGGTTCTTCAGGGCAGCGAGGCAGGGAAATGCAGGAGCCGATGAAGAGGAAGAAGCAAGTGGCCTAAAGTTCCCTTTTTAGAGCATAGTGCAATCACTCTAAGAATCCCAATGTATGTCTTCACATAAAAAATCTAATAGATTATATTTTTAGTGTAGTTTAAGTTTATAGAAAAATTGAGTGGAAAAATACAGAATTCCCATATATAGTATCCCCTCTTCTCTGCGGTTTTGCTTTTGGCTATTTCAGTTACCCATATTCAACTGCAGTTCGAAAATATTGAATGGAAAATTCCAGAAATAAAAAAGTTCATACCTTTTAAACTGTGAATGGTCCTGAGGGGCATGGTGAGATCTCAAAGGATTGCCACTCTGTCCCTTTGTCCAGTGGATCCATGCTTACATGTTCCCGGCCTGTTAGTCACTTCATAGCCATCTCAGCTATCAGATCCACTGTCTTGGTATTGCAGCGCTTGTGTTCAAGTAACCCCTGTTTTACTTACTAATTGCCCCACTGTGCAAGGGGAGGGATGCTGGAAATTCTAATATTGCAAAGAGAATCCATAAAGTGCTTCCTTTAAGTGAAAGGTGAGTCCAGTACAACAAGATGCTTTGAGAGAGAGACCATAGTCACATAACTTTGATTACTGCATATTGTTACAATTGTTCTATTTTATTATTAATTATTGCTGTTAACCTCTTATGTGCCTAATTTATAAATTAAACTTTATCATAGGTATGTATAGGAAAAAACATAGTATACATAGGGTTCACTCAGTACTATCAGCGGTTTCAGGCATCCAATTGGGGTGTGTGTGTTTGAAACATATTACCTGCTAATAAGGAGGGACTGTTGTATTCCCTACCCTCCCTAGACATGCCCCCAACAGTTTCCCCTATTATTAACATCTTGGATTAATGTAATATATTTGTGACAACTGATGTGCCAATGTTGATACCTTATTATAAACAAACTAGAGGCCCAGTGCACAAAATTCGTGCATGAGGGGCGGGGGAGAAGGGTCCCTCAGCCTGGCCTGCACCCTCTTGCAATCTGGGACCCCTAGGGGGATGTCCAACTGCTGGTTTAGGCCCGATCCCTGGGCCTAAACTGGCAGTAGGATATCCCTCTTGCAATCTGGGACCACTGGCTCCTAATTGCTCACCTGCTTGCCTGCCTGATTGCCTCTAATCCCTCTGCCTGACTGCCTGATCACCCCTAACTGCTTGCCTACCTGCCTGATTGCCCCTAACCACCTCTGCCTCAGCTCCCGCTTCGGCAGCTTCGTCCAGAAGGACATCTGGAATGATGTCCGGATGGTCGTTCGGCTGCCCAGTCTAATTAGCATATTATGCTTTTATTATTATAGATGTCCATAGTTTAGGGTTCACTCTTGGTGTTGTATATCTGTGGACTTGGACAAATGTATAATGGTGTGCGTTCCTTATATGGCATCATACAGAATAGTCTCACACCCTAAAAATCCTCCATGATCCTCTTGTTCATCACTCCTCCCCCTTAATCCCTGACAACCACTGATCTTTTACTGTCTCCATAGTTTTGCCTTTTCTGAATGTCATATGGTTGGGATCATGCAGTGTAGCCTTTTGAGCCTGGTTTCTTTCACTTAGCAATATGGTTCCACCATACCCTTTTATGGCTTGATCATTTCTTTTTATCACTGAATACTATTCCATTGTAAGGATGGACCCCGGGCTGTTTATCTGTCTTCTCTTTTTAAATGAAGAAAATGACAAATTTGGAGAAAGGTACAAATAAAAATCCTTCCTCCAGCCATTAATTTTTTCCTTTTGTTTCATTTCTCTACTTTCATGGACCAAAATAATAAACTGATCTAAATGTAATGAAACTAGAAGTTGGTGAGTGGTGAGGTTACTAAAGTGCAAGTTTGTTGGTTCCTGTTTCAATTGGGGCCTGCCCCCGGGTACATATAAATATTCTGTGACCTCATTTATTAAAAACAGTGTGGGCCCAACTGCTCTCTCACAGGAACGGCTTGGAACACTAAACCTAACCGCTGCATTTCATTTCACCAACGTGCTCCAGGATATGAATCAGTAGAGCATTTTTATTCAGCACCCATCTTCCCAATGACACCAAACCTGGTGTTCGGCAGACATAACCTTTGTCCTTAAAGAAATCTCAAACACCGAGGTGTCCATCTGAGTCCTGGAGAAAGTAGACCATCCAGATGCTTGCTGAATAACATCAAGCTTCCACACCCAACCAGCCTGCACTTAGCCACTTTCTATCTCATATTAGGATGTTTTAAAACATCCAATACTTTGTTCTGTAAAAACCATTTAAAGGAAATTCATTTAGCAAGTGTTACTCAGCTAACTCACAGGAAAACAACATAGATCTTAAACACATGCAAATAATAGGGCAAGTGAACCAGCATCAGCAGTGGGGAAGGAACTCAGCCCTCCCCATACTTGGGAAGGACAGGAATTATCTGGTGTCACAAGAGAAACCACTGGGTGGCTGAGTGCCCACCCCAGCTGACGGACATGAAACCCAAGACAGGAAAAGGGAAGCCCATGGAGGAGACTGAGGCTGGCAGGTGGCGGGGCTCAGGAACCTCCATGGGGTGCAACAGGAAGCAGAGCAGCTCCCTCTCCTCGCTCTGAGTCACTGGTTCAGCTGGGCTTGTGGGGTGAAGGCTACAATGCCCTTTTGCCCCTCCACTCTCCCCCAAACCCCGCATACCATGAGGCACGAAAATATGTCCTCCTGGGTGTATAGTCACCCTTTCTAAGCAAGAAAATTCCGAGTCCATTGATATTAGACCAGAGATACATGCAGGAACATCAAAGTATTTAAATATATATAACTATAGCCCAATTTCAATTTCCCATGCTAATGAGATGGGAAGACCGAGTGAAATTCACAGAAGGAAATTGAGACTTCAGAAATGCGTACTGGGTATTCTTGATCTCTTTTGATTCTCTTCTACAAACCAGCAGGAGGTGTGGTCATCCATATTTTTACAGATAATGAAGTTGCAGCTCAGAGAAGTCAGTTAAGCCACTTAAAGTTGCACAGCTAATAAATGCCAGAGTTGTGATTAAACCCAGGTTTGCCAGTCCACACTCTATTCTTTTCAATGCCCCACACTGCCTCATAATCAAGCCCATTATTTAGTGGTTCCAACTTTTAACAAATCTCTTAAAAAATAATAGGCCAGAACTCCAACTTTTTATTTGGTTCTGAATAGCTGGTAAAAGGGCAAAAGAATTTAAGGGATGGCAAAGTTAGGCAGCAGATGAAAACCAAGCAAAATTTCAAAACTGCACAAGTGTTCCATAAAATACCAAGAATTCTTGATGATCTAATCCCTCTTCCAGTGTGCCAGCTGAGAACACATTTCTTAGCACCTGTTCTTACCCTCTTGTCAGACCTTGTTTTCTGGTGGGTCTGAGGTGGTAGAGGACACACCCCAATTCAAGGTAGGGATTAACTTTGCAATTGAAACAAAAATCTTCTAGTAGATCACCATCAATCACTAATGCATCTGAAGGTAGTCCGAGGCTAGGTGGGAAGAGATCAACCAATGAACTTGAATGCATATATGCATAACCCATGGACACAGGCAATAGTGTGGTGAAGACCAGGGGGTAAAGGGCAGCAGGGGGGCTAGAAGAGGTCAATGGGGAAAAAGGGACATCTGTATAACTTTCAACAATAAAGGTAAATTTTAGAAAATGATTAGAAGACAGAGTATTAACATTTCACTCTATCTCACTGAGGTAACCAGGTATAGCTGATGCTTGTATTAGTAGAGTCTTGCCAAGCAAGCGCTCATTTCAGCATACTCCCAGATACAAAGTCATGGCTCCTCGTTCTTTAGTAAAAACCACCACTTTTTACCAAAATGTTGTTTTTCTCTTGGGAGGTAACAGATGTATGAACCTGGATTTATACTTGCAGGACAAAGGTCACTCACTGTTTTTATTTATTGTATTGCTATATAATCCTAATATATAAAAAGCCAGGGGCCCTCATGACTGAAACAACTGGATGGATAACCGAACTGCAGGCTGCGTGGGGCAACCAGGCTGGCAGGGGGGTTAGTGAGGGACAACCAAACAACTGAACAGCAGGCTGCGTGGGGCAACTAGGCTGGCAGGGGGGGCAGTTGGGGGTGACCAGGCCAGCAGGGGGCAGTTAGGGGTGACCAGGCTGGCGGGGGGGCAGTTGGGGGGGACCAGGCTAGCAGAGGGGGGCAGTTGGGGGTGACCAGGCTGGGTGACCAGGCCAGCGGGGGGCAGGAGGGGGCAGTATGGGGCAACCAGGCTATCAGGGGAGGGCAGTTAGGGGAGACCAGGCCGGCAGAGGGGGGCAGTTGGGGATGAACAGGCCATCAAGAGAGGGCAGTCGGGGGCGACCAGGCCAGTGGGGGGGGGGCAGTTTAGGGGCAACCAGGTCAGCAAAGGGTGCAGTTGGGGGCGACCAGGCCAGCGAGGGGGGGGAGTTGGGGGTGATCAGGATGGCAGGGAGCAGTTGGGGGCGACCAGGCCAGCAGGCAGAGGTGGTTTGGGGTGATCAGGCTGGCGGGGGGGCAGTTAGGGGTGATCAGGCAGGCAGGCAGGTGAGCAGTTAGGAGCCAGTGGTCCCGGATTGTGAAAGGGATGTCTGACTGCTGGTTTAGGCCTGATCCCTGGGACATCCGCCAAGGGGTCCCCGATTGGAGAGGGTGCAGGCTGGGCTGAGGGGACCCTCTGTGCACGAATTTTGTTCACTGGGCCTCTAGTCTATAATAATAAAAGCATAATATGCTAATTAGACCGGATGCCAAATGACCTTCCGGATGACCTTATGGATGAAGGGAGGAGGGGACCAAGGGAGGACCAAGGCAGCCACCACAACTGTGCATCGGGCCTCTAGTTGACATATAACATTGTGTAAGGTTAAGGTGCATTACCTGTGTGTGTGTGGTGAGAACAATTAGAATCTAGTCTTTTAGCAACTTTGAAGTTTATAATATCATATTTTCAGTTATTATCTCTAAGCTGTGCATTAGATCTTCAGGACTTATTTATCTACTAATTGCAAGTTTTTACCCTTAAAGAGTATCTCTCAATTCCTTCACCTCCCTAGTCCTTGGTAAGCACCATTTTACTCTCTGCTTTTTTACTTTCACCTGGAAGTGAGATTATACAGTATTTTTCTTTGTCTGGCTTATCTGACTTAGCATAATGGCCTCAAGGTCTATCCAGATTGTCAGGATGTCTTTAGAAAAAGGTTAAAGTGTCCTAATTCACCCTGATGGATACAAACCTGAATCAGATGTGGATCTTCAAGATTCCTGATCAAAGATTCATCCTTGCTGCCAAGAAGCACATGGCAGTTGACATAGGGGGAGCATGGCGCATAAAGAAACTCCTTAGGAGTTAGGGGTGGGAGAGAGTATCTCTAGCTGAACAACTGGAAGGTGTCAAGAAGATGGGCCACAGAAGCAGGAGCTGGGACAGTTGGGCAGGAATTCCTTTCAAATGTTTTAATTATAAACTAGAGGCTCGGTGCACGACACTCGTGCACTGGGGGAGGGCTGTCCCTCAGCCCGGCCTGTGCCCTCTCACAATCCCGGATCCTCCAAGGGATCCTTAGCACTGCCACGGAGGTGGGAGAGGCTCCCATCACTGCCACTGCATTTGCCAGCCATGAGCCCGGCTCACGCGTTGAGCGTCTGCCCCCTGGTGGTAAGTGTGCATCATAGCAACCAGTCGTTCCGCTGTTTGGTCGATTTGCATATTAGCCTTTTATTATATAGGATGTATATACTTTCTGAAAATTTCTAGTTTGGCAGGAATTCCCTTCAAATGTTTTAATTATAAATGTATATACTTTCTAGAAAATATATAGGAGGATAATGGATAAAAATGAAGGCCAAATGTATGGGCATTTTTTTTTTCTTAAGTAGGCAGAAATGGGGCATTCATGTTGGAAAGAATGTCTTGGCTGAAAGGCCTGGGGTAGGAATGGTGAGTGACCTGCCCCACAGTTGTCTGGGGAGACTAACCCTCTTATTGACAATTTGGCTGGCAGATCAGGCCTGTATTTTGGAGGGTCTTAGAACCAGGAGACCAGTTTGGACTTTATTCAATATGACATGATGGTACTTGGGAGTGTCATTTTAGGGTTTTAGGTGGGGCTGTCAATGTGTGCTTCAGAACCTGAATGTGGGCCTATGAGAAGACCAGCAAGGCTTTCCTGTAGGGTTACAATCCCAGAACGCTATGAAAGGTGGTGAGTCAGAAAGAAAGGTATGAATGAAGACACATCTATTATTCTTTTCCATGGGTATTGATAACCCATAGTTCCTTACAGAGTTCAAACGTTAAATTTTAGTATTTAAAAATTAAAATATAACTTTATTGTGGTACATCTTATTATTTCTTAAGAAACCATTTTAAGGTGTGATAATATGTTACATATTCACTTTACCAAATATTTCCTCATTTGGTTTAGTTGTAATAGTTCCTCTAGTAATTCTCTTACTTATAATACCCTTTCTGGTAAATTACCTGTAGAACTTTAAAGTTTGCTCATTAATTAAGTAAAACAATAAATTTTTTTTAAAAAATTAAATTTAAAATAAGAAATAGAGTAAATAACCCTTGTTTATATCTTCCCAATTTTATTTTTAGTATAATAAACCATTTCTTTCTTTTCATCAATCCTTTTCTTGGGGAATTCTACACTTAAACATACATAAGATAGTTAAGCCTCATCTATTTTCTGATCTAAAAGATGGAAAACTATTATTTTTAAAATCAATTTGGATTGTCTTTAAAAAATAATCAGATTTCTTTACCAATAAATTTATTATATACTTTCACATATAAAGAGCCGACTAAGTGACCAACTTTGGTGCCATAGCATTTAGCGTTTTTAATAATACCCAGAATAAACTTTTTTCAAACATCCTCATTCTTTATTTTTCACAACTGAAAAAAAAATTGCGATTCTGCAACCTATGAAGTCTCATTGATAGACTAGTTTCTTATTTTAAAAGTATGAGGAGACACCTATCACAGGAAAGGAGGGCAGATGTGAACATTGTCAATTCTCTGAGTCCGATGACATTTCCAAACAGGAAGTAAATGGCAATAGTGTAGGTAAACACTTCAGCCCACACAGTTTTGTTTTCTTTTAATTACGGGGGGAAATTGCTTTACCACTTAGCTGGGGTTGCCCTAAGAACTTCTTAATTTACTTTCATGGGAGCCAGCTCATCTCACAGCGCTGGCCTGTGTCTTCCCCTGATGGAACTTAAGATAATGCTTTCAGAAGAGAATGTGCCAAGAGGGCAATATCCACTAATAAACCTTAACAGTGGGACATTTTGGAAAGAACCAAAAGATATTTGAAAGAAAGGAATAATTTCTAAGAACCATTTGTAAACTATTTTTAAATATACAGTGGTGAGGTCATACTCCACGGGTAAGGTATAACATCACATTCTTATCCAGAAGATATAATGTTCCTAATTATAATCTCAATCTATATATATAAAAGCCTAAGTGACTGTTTGAGTGTTCAACCATTCAACCAGTAGCTATGATGCTCATTGACCACCAGGGGGCAGATGCTTAATGCACAGGCATGGAAACATCGAACAGACTGATGAATCTCAGAGGGGAGCGGGGAGGGAGGTAGGTGGGAAGAGTTTAACCAACGATCTTATATGCATACTAGAGGCCCGGTGCACAGGTTCATGCACAGGTGGGGTCCCTCGGTCTGGTCTGGCCTGTGTGGACTGGGCTGAAACTGGCAGTCTGACATCCCCTGAGGGGTCCCAGAT
>NW_005371371.1:2731912-2768324 GCF_000412655.1 Myotis brandtii | reverse complement strand
GAAAGGGCACAGCCCAGGCTGAGGGACCCCACCAGTGCACAAATCCATGCACCGGGCCTCTAGTAAAATATAATTTCTCAATGATAATTTATCAATAAAAGGCCAGAGTTTTTCTTGTGTGTTTCATAGGAGATGATTTATCTCAACAGCCCAAGTAGTATTCAAGTTACGACCACTGCAGCCATCAAAGCTTCTGTATATATTGTGGGCTGGCTTCACAGTGATCTTTCATGGCCAAAGTTTCTGGCTGGAAAAGAATCATTCAACAAATAATTCAAAGTAGACAGTTAAGGATGTTTCTTTCTGTGATGCCCACGGTGTTTCACCTGGGGCCTTCTCATGTAGTTTCCATCACCCATCTGCAGGTTGATTTTGGTTGTCTGAAGCTCATTCTCCAGTACATTCCTCAGGGAGGGACAATGAGAACAATAATCCCAGAGTTTCTACAAGTTTTTAACTACAAATTTTATATTTGAAAGTTAGTTGCTGAAATACAAAATCTTTGACTCACATTTTTTCCGTGAGTATCATAAACATTGCTCAAAGTTGCTGTTGAAAATTCTGAAGACAGTCTGATTTTCTTTCCTTTATAAATTGGCTAATCAATGGGTATAAAATCTCAATTATGTGAGAGGAACAAGGTCTGGAGATTTGCGATACAACATTGTGCCTATAGATTACAATAGTGTATTGTTCACTTAAAAATTTGTTGAGAGTAAATCTCACATTATTAAACATAACACAAATACAAAATAAGAAATAAAAAAAATAAAAACATTGAATAATCCCTTTGCCTAGATGTCCAAAGGGTTTTTCCTCTCTTCAAAAAAACTCTTTAATTTTATGGCCCTGCTTGTTCAATATGCTCAGGAATGCAGTGGCCCATTTCATTTTATATTTGTCTTACTTTTTATTTCAGGAAATATTGATTGAATTATAGTTTTTACTCTTTATTTCATCATTTTATTCTTTGGAAAATTCTATTATATTTATTTTAAAACTTCTTTGCTTATCATCTATTTTTCCACTTTTTGTTGAATCCCTTCCTTTTTTTAACTTACGTTTTTATTGATGTTTAGAGAGAGAAGAGGGATAGAGAGATAGAAACATCGATGAGAGAAAATTCATTAATTGGCTGCCTCTTGCACACCCCCTACTGAGAATTGAGCCCACAACTGGGGCATGTGCCCACAACTGACCTGACTGGGAATGGAACCAGTGACCTCTTGGTTCCTGGGTCGATGCTCAACCATTGAGCCACACTGGTCCAGGCTTGATTTTAAAACATTTCTTCCTTTCCATCTCTATAAAGGCATTGTATAGTTCTAATTTAGCTCTCATTACTAAAATGAGTTTTCTTTTAATTCTAATTTATCCCTGAATACTATTACCAAATTCCTGAGTTTTACTCATTCTAAGTTACAATGATCTTCAATATTTTCTATTATTTCCTTAATGTCTTTTAGTTCATGTTGAGATATGTAGGTTTCATTTTTCACTAGTTTTGTGAACATGTCTTTCAGATGTGTAGTCTCATTATCTGTAGGAACATTATTCTGTTCCTTCTCCTTTTTCTGAGAGTCACTTTGTATGGAGTTATGCTGTGATACTTTTATGTTGCTCATTTTTACCTGAGATGAGTTTTTAGGAGGGAGATGGGTTTGAAGAGCTTTTACAGTTTCCCTCTTTTCTTGTTTTCAGGGGTTCAGGATGTGGCTGGTCCTTGTTGAGATTTCCTGGTTGTGCTCACCACCAGCTTCCAGCTCCCCCCACCCCCTCTCTGATTGTCTCAGGTTTGCTCATTTGGATTCTATCCCCAGCAGCTTCTCCTCTATGTGGGGCTTTGTCCTGGAGGGATCTTGGCCGGCCAGGTTGAGAGTGGACCCTTTGCCCTCACTCACAAGTTGAGTTTGCAAAGCCTGTCCCATTTTCACCACTGTTCTCAGCCTGGACCTGGTGTTTTCTGGTGAGAGTTTCCAGGCTGCTGTCCGTTCTCCTGCTCTCATCTCCATTAGCTGTCCCACTGCCTCTGCCTGCCTCCTCTCAAACAAATAATGATCCACCCAAGTTTTATGGCTGTAATTGGTCCCTCTCTGACATTCTGAGGGTCATGGAGATATCTTATTACCTAGTTTTTTTGCAGACATTGTTCGGTTAATTTCTGCTGTGCTCTCCTACTTGTACTGTGAGGAGTTCTTGTTTTTTTGTTTGTTTGTTTGTTTTTATTAGTCCTCATCCGAGGATATTTTTCCAGTGATTTTTAGAAAGAGTGGAAGGGAGGAAGGGGTGGGGAAAGAGAGAGAAAGAGTGAGAGAGAGAGAGTGAAAGAGAGAGAGAGAGTGTGAGAGAGAGAGAAACAACGATGTGAGAAAGAGTAAATTTAAAGAAGAGAATTCAAGACCACACACTTGCACACATACAGTTACACAGGACTCACACACTAGCATGCTCATATATGTAGGCACACACATGCACATGTGCACATACACACATATGCACATATGCCTCTGAAAATTGAGGCAACAAATATGCTTTTGTGATATATCATGAAGCACACCATGTTACTTTCCTTCATTCTATTAATATAGACCAATTAAGTTAATGCATCCCCTGGCATGTCTTAATTCCTGGTAGATCATATTTTACTGCACTCCTTACATTTGCTTTCATCTTCACTAAATTAGAATGAAAGTGAAATCCATTATGGATATTACAAGAAAGGCTGCCTTTGCAAAGAGAAGAATGTTCTCTCTCTCTCTCTCTCTCTCTCTCTCTCTCTCTCTCTCTCTTTCTCTCTCTCTCTTGTTTTTCCCCACAAATAGGGATTGTTCTTTGGGATAGGGTCAGATTTAAGATGCCACCTGCTAGAAGGCCGTGAGTAGTGGTATGCCCTTGAATTTTTAGGAACCCTATCTCCTCCTCTTCTAATATTCATACCACCAGTGCTGGGGCTCCACTCCCAGAGTTTCTTATTTAGAGCAGGTCTTCAGCATTGATGTTTTGGTGTTTTAAATCTCCACAAGTGATTCTAAAGTTCCTTGGGGCAGGGCCACCTGCCATCTCCAAAGAGGGAAATGGCTGGTTGAGCCTCACTCACGTGGCATCAGTCTGGCTCTGAATCCCGAGTCCCCGTTTTGCTTGTAGGATTACATTGGTCCCACCTGCATAACCCAGGGTACTCTCCCCACCTCAAGGTCAACTGATTAGCAATGTTAATTCCATCTGCAACCTGGATTCCCCCTGTCTTGGGATGTCACTTATTCACATGTTCTGTAGACATGCTCATTATTCTGTCTACCACAAAAAAATATTTCTCAAGAAAAAATGGCTCCTTCTGAACTTCCACATATCTCAAAGGCCATTTCAGTGTAGTAGTAAAATTATGGTAAAAGCCTATAGATTGTTTTAATTGCCTATAACACAAAGAAAGGACACCATGAGAATTCCAAGTGAAACAAAGCTATCACTAAAATAGGGGAATGATGGATAATTTGGGGTTGCATTATTAACCAATCAAATTTAATTACAGCCAAATCACATGTTCCTAACATTTTCAGGAACAAACAGATCCTTAAAAAAGCTAAACTTGAATATTACAGGAATGTAACTTAGCATGCTTTTATGTTTCTTTTTAACTTTTATCAGCTAGGTAATGAATAAACGGGATATTAGTTTAATAATAAGCTTAATCAGATAATTAACTTTCGTATATGCACACACATAGTGTAATTGCTGGTAGCCTGATTATTCATTTAATATTTCATCTTTTCCGATCTATTGTGGGTACATTCAGTTCTATAAAAATCTCATGATAACCCCTTGTTAGGAAGTAGAATTTCAGTCATAATTACTCTAGCACCGCATTTCCCAGGGGAAAAAAATCTAGAGTCACTTAAGTGTGGAAAATGCTGAATTAAATCAAAGTAAACTATTTTCTTTACTGAAGGCTTGCTTACAGCCTAGACTTGCTGATGTTCATTGTAAATCTCAATGAGAGACTTCTAATATGCATTATCTTCAAAACTTCTTTGAACAGGAATCCCTTCTTGCATAGTGAAAACTACAAGGCATTAGCCAATCAACATTTTTTCACAGGTATGAATATCTGGGATAGCCTAAACTATATACTATTGACATATATGAAATTTATATGTCAATGGAATTTTAATATATGATATATGTATACATACATACATATATATATATGAATACACAGAAAAGTGTATTAAAAGTGAAAAGTGCAAATGCAAAAATGTCCAGAACACAATTAAATGTAAGCTCTGATAATATAATTACTAAAATTATCAGTTTATAAATATCTCCTGATAGACTGGGAGCTCTTTGAAGGCAGGTCTCTATCTTACCTTTGCACACCTAATGTCTGTAAATATTTGTTGAAATAAAAATGACAATACATTTTTAAAAGTAGCATGTTATTTTATTTTATGTTATATTGACACAGATTATAAGTAAACCAAAAACACATTATTGAACAGAAAGTTTTAAAGCTAGGTACAGGGTCTCAATAAATCTTTGTTGGAAAAAATGGATTAATAAATGAACGAATGAAGGTTAAAATTTAATTGGGGAGATCAACATAACCTACTTGAAAGATGCATTAGTCCAGGTTCTCCAGAGAAACAGAACCAACAGGATGGATAGATGGATAGATGATAGATAGATAGATAGATAGATAGATAGATAGATAGATATCTAGATAGATAATCTATATATATAAAAGGCTAATATGCAAAGTGTCCCCTCGGGAGTTCGGCCAGGAGACCAGGAGTTCAATTGCTTGCTATGATGTGTGCTGACCACCAAGGGGTGGCGTGAAACGAAGGAAGGCCCAGGCCAGCAACCAGAAGGCCCTGATCGGCCCTGATTGCCGGCCAGGCCTAGGGACCCTACCTGTGCATTAATTTTGTGCACCAGGCCTCTAGTAAGCAGATAAAAAAGAATTGGCTCACATTATTATGGAGATTGAGAAGTCCCATTATGTCATACAACCTCTGAACTGGATTTTGCATTTTGAAAAGAAGGAAACAAAAATTGGATAAATAAGGTGAGCCCAGTTATGGATGAACTTGGCAATTAGGCAGAGGAAATGAAAATGGTGGCACAGGCACCGTGGATCCTCTAGGTCAGCGGTTCTCAACCTGTGGGTTGCAACCCCTTTGGCAGTCAAACGACCCTTTCACGGGGGTTACCTAAGACCATCCTGCATATCAGATATTTACATTACGATTCATAACAGTAGCAACATTACAGTTATGAAGTAGCAACGAAAATAATTTTATGGTTGGGTCACAACATGAGGAACTGTATTTAAAGGGCCAGAAGGTTGAGAACCACTTCTCTAGGAGCTCTTCAGAACAGGTGCTCCCCTGTCACTCATGGGAGGGAGGTAGAGGTTCTTGGGACGCCACTGAAATAAGACTTTTCAGAAGACCCCACAGGATGATGAGAGGTGGTAGAAGATTTTATTGACGAGGAGTTACATTTCTCGGCTTCCAAAGTCCCCTCCCCTTAAGCCAGTCCTGGAAAGGGTGCAGCTGAGAGCCAGAAGCAAGGCCAGTGTCCAGATGGGTGTGGTTTAGCATCCAAGCCAATTAAAGCCCATTAGTTCATGTGTGGAGTCTAACATGGCAGTGTACCATGTGGGCCCAGGGGAGCGCAGCCCCTTCAGCAGGACCCCAAAAGGGCCATGCATGAGAGAGTTTACTTATTTGTTTAGAAGCTTAAATATTCAGTTTTCTTGCATTTACAGTGGTCATGCCCATCCTGGCCACTAATTTGTTCCCAGGTATGACTGGTAGACAGATAGGCACCCTCCCACATCACTCAGATCTTACTGGGCATGAATCTAAACTACCTTGCCCAGCCAACATTGCTATGAACCTGGAGGTCACGGTTTGATTCCCGGTCAGGACACATGCCCAGGTTGCCGGCTCAATCCCCAATAGGGGGGTGCAGGAGACAGCTGATTAATGATTCTCTCTCCTCATTGATATTTCTATCTCTCTCATCCTTCCTCTCTGAAATCAATAAAAAATAAATAAAAATTTTTTAAAAGCTTAAACTGCCTTTATCTAGTCCCTTCTTCCATCAATCAGCAGGAACAGACTTAGAGAATGTTCAATGTAGCTTTTTTGGCAAAACTGTATAAATGGAATGACTATATTATCTGATCTCCCCTTCTCTTCTGGTAAATAATAATCATGTTATTATAATGATATCAACAAGATTAAACCTCAATTAAGGAAGGTAACTCTGCAGACATAGGCAGAGTGGCCTCAAAAGGAGAGACTCTGGGGGCAAGAGAACCAGCAGGAAACAGTGTGGGCAGGGGGTGATTAGAGGGCACAGAATGGAAAGAAAGTACTTAATTTGAAGTCACTTTCAGGGGAAGAAATAACAGTAGTTCTTGGCAGAGAAAGAAGAGGATGAGAGACATGCAAAGTTGAAACTTGAGTCAAGGTTTCTAGCTTGGGTGCTGGGTTGATGAGAAGTCCACTAAATTATGGCACACAATAAAAAAGTTGTCTCCCTTTCTTTTCAGAAAGAGATTAAGACATGAGCTCCTTGGTCAATTCAATAACTCCTATCTCCATCTCAATCTGCAGCTGATGTATTGGTACTGGGGACTAGAGAGACAAACTCTGAAACTCTGACTATCAAAAAACAAAGCTCTCCAAGGAGCTGGGAGAGGGAACACCTCTTGACCACATCTTTTGATTTCAGATACTAGATTTATTTTTCATACACAGAAGTAGAAATTCTAATCTTCTGAGTTGGAAGCCAACTCATACTTCCCTTTCTACTTAATCTTGTTTATCCCCAACTCACTCTGAGCTGCTGCTCTCTTAATGCTTCCTGCTTTAGACTTGCTTACAAAATATCACATTGATACGGCCTGACCTTCAGATGACTCATTTCATTTGAAAAACTGTTTCTAAGAAGTACATATACTTTCCAAATTACCATGAGCAATAACAGACTCCAGGAGATTTCAGCTCCATGTTCTTTTATTGAGTGAGCTTGCAAAGGATCCATGTAAAATGCTGGTGAGGATACCAAAAATGCTTTGAACAAGGGGAGGAGGGGGCCTGTCTTTCCGGAGCTGGCAGTCTAGTGAGTCAGGTAGAGAAAGAAACAAGACACTGTGCATGGAACAAAACAACTGGAGCAGTAGGAACAAAATGGGATAGAATCTCAGAGAAAAGACAGAATATGAGATCATGATGGGGGGTGGGGAAATTTTCAGAGAAGATGCAGAGATAAAGCATAAGTAATAAGTAGGCTTTAATGAGGAGGGACAAGCATTACATGCCGATGGAATAGCAAAAAATCATAAGAGTGAGAGGGCTGTGCTAAACATTTTGTGACCAGGCAGAGCTGAGCCACAGAGTGCATGAGGTGTTGAGGTAAGGTACAAGGGTAGGGCTAGGTCACGGGGCCTCAAATGCCACGATAGTATGTTTGGACTTTATTATATGGGTTGTATTAAGCTACCTGAAGGAGTGTATGGATGTGGGTGAACCCTACCTGGGTTTTAAGAACAATTTTATTTGCAAAGGTGAGAGATCAGAAGCATTGAGCTTTGCAGTCCTTTCTGAGAAAGATCGATGAGAACCTGAGCAATGAAAGTGAAGGTACAAGGGAAAGAGAGAAAGGATAAATGGAAGTTCTTAGGACCACAGGAAGGAAAACACACCTTTACAATATCCTGAAGAACAAGTCTATCCCAGTGATGTGCATCCGGGACCTCTAACAAAGAGCAACTCTACTGTCCACATGTTGGGCTGCCCTTTGCTTGACTGATACCAAGTCGCATTAGTAAAGCATGTATTTTTGCCAATGTCTACATATGTTTCATAATTTTAAAGCTCTTTTCACCTTGGCCCGTGTGGCTCAGTTGGTTGAGTGTTGTTCCATGCTGAAAGGTTGCTGGTTCAATTCCCAGCCAGGGCACTGAGAGTTTTTATAACTTGTCCTAAGTATGGAATAGGTTGTACATTTCTTTAGGAAGAGACCATTTCTAGGCTTGTATATAATAGCAATAATAAAGGCTTTGTACCTACTAAAAAATAAATAAAAATAAAACTCTGCCCCTTCTTCAGAAGACCAATGGACAGAATAAAGTTCACAAGTGTTCTTTAATTACTCCCAAAAATACAATAGCAGACACCAATCAACAAATAATGAATATGATTTTTTGCAAGCATACATAAAGATTTGCCTAAGCTGAAAATATTCTGGACCATAAAACACATCTCAACAAACTTCAAAACATTGAAATTAGAAAGATTATCTTATGTGACCATAGTGGAAATAAGCTAGAAATAAAAAAATATAACCAGAAACTGACAAACATATGAGTTAAAGAAAATATCAAAGGTAATTAGGAAATATTTTTGGCTAAATTATAATGAAAATATAATAATAAAACTAGTGGGATGATGTAAAAACTAAATTGAGAAGGAAATTTATAGCATTAACTTTATATATTACATAATATAGTTATATATTAAATTTATATAATACCACCAGGTGTTCTGAAATTATGAATAGCCAAAACAATCTCAAAAAGAACAGCAAAATTGGAGAACTTGTACTAGAAGATATTAAGTCTTACTAGTCACTACAGTTATTAAAATAGCATTACCAGTCACAAGGATAAACAAATAGACTAAAAGGACACCTAGAATAAGACCCATTCACATGTGTTTGTTTAATATAAGAATTAAAGTGACATAGTAATGCAGTGGGAAAGGATTATCTTTATAATAAATGCTATAGAATCAATGGTGTGATTGTGTTTTACAAATACATTTTGACTTCTACCACACACCATACACAAAAATTAATTCCAGATGGGTTGTAAATCTGAAAATGTAAAGTATCTTTATGACCTTGGAGAAGGCAAACTTTCTTAAACAGAATGCAAAATGTGCTAGCCTGAAAGGGGGTGGGGGGGAGATAAACATTTCTTCATTAAAATTAAAAAATGTCTTTTCATGAAAAGACACTATTAAGAAAACTTGAAAATGCATACTACCAAGTGGGTAAAAAATTTGTGATACATATGTCTAGTAAGAGACTTGTCAGAAAATGGAGAATTCCTGCATTATCTATAAGGGAAAAGAAAGTACCTTAAGAAAAAAACAAAACCCTGGACTTGAAGTGGTGCTTCATGGTACTTCAGAAGAAGCTATTTAAATAGCCAATAAGTGTATGACAAGATGCTCAAACTCAGCATGAAAATTAAAATAAAATTAAATAACAGTATGTGCCCTAGTTGGTTTGTCTCAGTGGATAGAGTGTTGGCCTGAGGACTGAAGCGTCCCAGGTTCGATTCCAGTTCAGGGCACAGGCCCGAGTTGTGGGCTTGATCCCCACTGGGGGTGTGTGCAGGAGGCAGCTGGTCAATGATTCTCTCTCATCATTGATGTTTCTATCTCTCTCTCTCCCCTTTCCTCTCTGAAATCAATAAAAATATATTTTTAAAAAGGTACGGATTCACTAGAGTGACCACAGATATAAAAAATAGAGAAGAAAAAAGGGAAGGAAAGAGACTCAGAGACAGAGAGAACAGAAGGAAGCACGTAAACACTAAAAAGGGAAAAGACAGAGAGAGAGAGAAAGAAAACAATTCAGAATGCTGATGGACATGCAGAGCAACTGGAACTCTCATCTAAAACTGATAGTAGCTTCTAAAGCTCAACATAGGCATACTCCATAATTCAGCAATTCTACTCCTTAGCACATATTTATCCAAAATGGATACAAATGTACACCAAAGACATAAATGAAAACGTTATTCGCAATAGTCCCCAATTACAACCATTGTGTCCTTCAATGGTAAAGTGATAAATTGTGATATATTCATATGTGGAAAACTAGAAATAAAAATGAATGATGTGTAGCTATACCCAACACAATGAATGAATCATATATTAAGGAAAAAATGTCAGACACAAGCTCTTACATATTATATGAGTCCATGTTTGTAAGTTTCAAAATCAGTCAACTAATCAATGTTGATTGAAATAAGGATAGCAGAAGACTGGTGATTATGAGGGGACATGAAAGTGGCACCTTGGCGTGCTGGTCATGTTCTGTTTCTCCATCTGGATGGTGGTTAGCAGGTGTGTTCACTGTGAGAAAGTTATCAATCTGTATGCTTATTACATGTGCACTTGTCTGAATGTATATTTTACTTCAATAAAAATGTAGCAATATTAAAACAGACAAGAAAAAATTATGGATACAAAGTGGGTTGCTGAATCTATCATCCATATCACTTCTTTATCTATCATTTATTTATCATCCATCTATCTATCATCTATTATCTATCCATCTATCTATCATTTATCTATTCATCTATAAATTCATATTAGCTTCCTAGAGCTGCCATAACAAAATACCATAGACTGATGGCTTAAACAATAGATACTTAATCTCTCACAGTCTGAGGTCAGAAGATCAAGGTCAAGGTGTGGCAGGATTGGTTCCCTCTGAGACTGTAAGGGAGAATTTGTTCCTCTCATCTAGCTTTTGGTGGCTTGCTGGCAATCTTTTGGATTTCTTGGCTTGTAGACATATCACATTACATTCTAAGTGTATGTGCTTCTGTGTCCAACTTTCCCTTTTTATAAGGATACAGTCATATTGAATTAGAGCCCACCCTAATGACCTCATTTTCATTTGAACACATCTGCAAAGGCCCTATTTCCAAATAAGGTCACATTCTGAGGTACTGGGAGTTAGGATTTCAACATATGAATTGGGGGGACATAATTCAACCAATAACACCATCTATTTATGTCTACACACACACACACACACACACGCACACATTTAAGAAGGGCCATAAAATATATGCATTCTTTTAATAAAATCCTGACTTTTGATCAAAGCTTCTTACTAGAAAATACAATTTTATTCCAATACATACTGGCAAATTTTTATAGCTAAGTTCAAAGTACAGATGTATTTTTTTTAAATTTACACATGACCTGGGACAATGAAAAAATGTAGCCACAATAACTTTTAGCTCTCAATGTATGACTAAAACATTGAAAGGAGTCCAACATCATTTTTAAGTAAAAGTATTGGTCCTTAATCAAAAATTACTCCGTGGAGGAAATCATGTCACTAGCAGAAATTACAACTAGATTCAATTGCTATTTCTGACTGAGTTACACGGAAACATGTCAGCTTTTTAGTAAAAATTAAGAAAAAATTGTTAGAATTAACACTACCAAAGAGTTGTGAGTGATGGAAATTCTGATTCGTGTGTGCAGATCATTCCAGCGCAGGGCTGTGGGGTGATAAGAGCCAGGTTCTCACCCTGTGCTGGCAGCGTTGTTTGTGGTCACGGGGGCTGCATCTACCCCACTAAGAAGCGTGTGCTGAGCTGAGCTGTAGAAACATTACCCTGTTCTTGGCAAAACATCTCTGCATGCTTGTCCTATGAACTGTGGGTCAATAATGGGATCAGATAGGAAGCAACAGTGCTCACATCTGTATGGCCCGTGGGAGGAAGCAACGTGCTCTCATTCAGGTTATTTGTTCTGATCCCCTGGACATTCTCTGGGTTCAGTAAGGTGACTTGACCATCCTTACCTTAAACTATGTTAAACCGATGAGGAGACTCACCTGCCTCCTCAGGGGCCTATGAGGTTGACTGTGGCCGTTCCTGTTAAGTGCTGAGCACAATACTTGGCACATAGAAAAGGCTCAACATATCCAGCCTTAGTTTTTACACTAATTTTTATTGTTATTACCTCCCCAAGATCACGTGGCTCATAAAATTGAGAAAGAACTTGACCTTAGATCCTCAGAAACTCCTGCTATTGCCTTAAAGTATTAAAAACAATAAGACTGAAGCAAAGGTTGAGACTCCTGAGTACCCAGCGGGTCACATCTAGATAAACAATAGGATGGCTTTATGCCGATTTCTGCCCACCAGTTGGATCCACTGTTATGTGAGTGTCTAAGATATATGAGACAAAAGTCTAACTGTGATCATAACTCCTCAGAAAATCCCAGCCCGCGGGAGCTGCACAGGAAACAGAAACAGGTCCCGGCCAACATAGGTGCCCATTTGTCAAGGAGGTTCATGGCAGGTCGCGAAGCAGACCTGGCCCAATTGCCTCTGCTACGGAGAAGCTGAGGAAAATACCATTCGTTTCAAAACTCTCCCCTCGCTCATTCCCGGAGGCAGACACTGCAGCCTCCTCTCAGACGGAAAGCGAAAGGCCACGTTTCTGGGAACCACACAGAACAGGCCCTTGAAAAATAACCAGGCATCAGCTGCATATAAACCATCTGCAGCTCATAGACCACGGGGCGAAGCAAAGCCACGGAGGAGAAGACGATCGACCCAGGAGTCATTTTGTCATCTTTCTGGGTGAGTACACACATGACACGAGGAGAAGAGAAAGTGGTTTCTGAAGTTGGAGGCACCAGCATGTTGCCAGGCAATGAGCACAGACCGGGAGCTCAGACAAAAGGCGGCAGGGCTGATCCTCCGCTCGCTCACACACAAAAGAGCAGATGCTGCGGGCCTGGGAGGAGGCCTCCCGACGCTGCCCAGAGCTCGGGCCGGGTCCCTTTACAAAGGGGAGACCGCCATTCTCTCACTGATCCCCAGAAGGCCCTCCTTGTGCTGGGAGAGAATAAAGGAGGAACTCTGAAAAACTGCACCGAGCAGAAACCAGACTAGAAACAGACGAGGAATCCAAAAGGAATCCCACCGGATTCTAAAGGGCAGGGGTGGGGCTGGGTGGGAAGCAATGACTCCCTTTTCTCAGGAAGGCTTCACAGGAAAGTTGGAATGATTAATGCCACGCCCCCCCGGCCCCCGACCAAACTGTTAGTAATTTTGTAACAACCATAATTAATAAAAACGGTACAATAACAGCATCTGGCTGCCAGGAAGACAGCGCCAGCATCTCTCAGGGTAACGCGCCGACCTTCCCATCTGTGTCCCCCACCACGGGGTGAGGCCGCTGCAGAAGGTGCCTGTGAGCTGGAGGAAGACTGACGGCTTACCTGTTCTCCCAAATCTGGCTGCTGGTCAGAAGGACCTTGAGATGCCCCGCGGTGGGTACCAGATGGGTCAGCATCTCGAGGTGGGTACCAGATTGGTCAGCATCTCCCTGACCTTGTGAAAGTCACTGAACATCTCAGCCCCAGGCTCCTCTCTGCGTCACATAGAACCAGTTCATGGGGTTATTAGGATGGTTAATGAGTTAATATTGGTCTGAAGTTTTAGACTAGCACCTCTGTGCTGTAACCGCACTGTTGGTGTTTGTTAAATAACAGGGAGGCCCATCCCACACCTTTGGAACAGAGCCCCTGAGACTGAGACTTAGGAAAGTCCGTCTTAGGAAGTTCTTCCAGGACACTGAGTGGAGCTGCTGCATAGACAGTCAATTCAGAACCTTTGGATTATGGAACCTGCCCAAAGTCTAGCGCAGTGATGGCGAACCTTTTGAGCTCGGCGTGTCAGCATTTTGAAAGACCCTAACTTAACTCTGGTGCCGTGTCACATATAGAAATTTTTTTTTATATTTGCAACCATGGTAAAACAAAGACTTATATTTTTGATATTTATTTTATCTATTTAAATGCCATTTAACAAAGAAAAATCAGCCAAAAAATGAGTTCGCGTGTCACCTCTGACACGCGTGTCATAGGTTCGCCATCACTGGTCTAGCAGCTCCTCAGTGACCATAGAACTAGGAATGTCCTCCCATGGCCCCACCGGTTACCTCTGCGATGCCCTCTCCACTCAGCCTCCTGCCTGTCCTCTGACTCCCCTCCTCCCTCTCTCTCTCAGGTGCCCTCGTATACAGTGGAGACCTGTCTGGGAGTTCCAGCGACACGGTTTCACAGCTCGGTGCCTCTGTGTGTATTGGTTTTCTGCCTGCGAGGCTGCTCTCTGCTCTTTGTCAGACAAGCTCTTCGTTATTGTCATAACTCTCTGTGATGATGAACTTGGAAATCTGCATTGCATGCACACGCATCAAGTAGCTCATCACTGTGCACTGCACTCAGCTGATTCTATTCATTCTGTCATAAAATATGTATGGGTTTTCTGCTATGTGCCCAGCCACTGGACAGAGCAGCCCCCATTCCGTAAAGGGAATAGGGTAGGAATTCAATATGTGTGTCACAAGAACAATGACGAGAGAGGTACGTGACCCCTACGTTGGACAACAAGGAAAGGCTTCCAAGAAGAAATGATGCTTCAGTGAGAGTTATCAGTTCAGGACTTAACCAGGTGGGGGTAGAGGAGGGGGTTCCAGGGAATAAGCTGAAACTGTCCCCTCCGACAGTCCCTGAGCCCCTAGAAAGCTGACCAACCATGTGTACCTGGCCTGTCTTCTCAGCACCTAGCAAATGCTCAATAAATGGTTAGATGAACAGTTGGCACAGCAGCTGGGGCACATATCATAGTTTAAAGGGTGCCGGGAAAGATGGCTTTTTACATTTTTGTTTTATAACTCAAACTCAAAAGTCCTTCTTGCAGAAAAGCAGGGAATGCTGACTCCCAGACCAAGAGGACACATGCAACCTCAGCCCGAGACATCAGGATGAAGACACAAATTAACAGTGTTTCAATTTCCAGGCCCTCAATGTAGATGGGGAAAAAGTACACACAACCCACCATGTGTTTTTGCTGGTTAGTACTGTCAAGTATGGAGGTAGCAATCCTGTATGTGATACACATTTTAAATGAGAAAATACCTTGCAGTTTTATTCAAAACTGGCAAAATCCAGGGCATCATAAATATAGACACATATTTTTTCTCAATTTTTATTCTGGAGTCAACAATGTAAGTTAATTTCCTATTAATTGTATAGGTCAATTAGAATCTTACCTCACTAAGGAGCAGGGAGCAGAGTGGTAAGGAGCCAGCAGGCAGGCAGTAAGCAGTGAGGGATCCTGGATTGTGAAAGGGATGTCTGACTGCCGGCTTAGGCCCAATCCCCCCAGTAAACATGGACATATATTTAATACGTGTATGTGTCTAAATGGTAACCAGAGAGGGTTGCAACTAACCCTACACCCCTTCATCCTCGGTTTGTCTTCTGCTTGTTTCATAGGGAAGTCTTTCCTGAACTAGAAGACTCAACCAAAAATACATGACCTCCTCAGAGGCAAGGAGACATCTAGTGACTTAGTGACTTGACTGCTGAGTTGACTTTCTTCACGAAGTGCAACGCGTGCCACAGGGTCTCTCTCAGTGAGACAAAGGAAAATAAATTTAAAGTGAGGGAGGAGCGGTCTCTTGGCTTGGGAAGGGCACAGCTGAGAGGGGAGGTTATTTCTTAGAGGCTTATGGAAAATGCTGGTTGCATTTATTCTCTCAAGTAATTGCATAAAGACCCTGCTAATGTTTCTGGCACAACAACCCCGAGGAGGTTAATTTCCAGACAATGAAAGGTGAGAAGGCTGGAAAGGACACCTGATCCTGTGCTGTCTGGGGGCTCTCAATCAATTTTAATTGAATCCACTAATTGAATCACCTACATCCCTTTAAAAGGGATCTAGAGATGATGGGAGCTGCTCTCTGTTTAGGCACACTTTCCATTTCTCATGGTGTGTCAGCGTCCATCATCGTGTTTCCAGAAAACATTGAGTTTGTTCCCAGTGGAGAAAGAGCAGGCAGCTGGCCACAGGTAACCTCACCTGGAATGAATACATTGTTATGTATCTTACAAAATTTCTCAAAGACAATTTTTCAATAATGTCCCTGAATGCTTTTCTTGACATACTTCTAGTATCTTTCACATCAGCCTCCCATTAGTGTATTTGTGGGGAGGGTTGGGAATTCCTATCAGGAAAGACCCTGCTCCTCTCCCTTCACCCCTGCACTGACTCTCCCTCCTCCCCTGCACTGACTCTCCCTTCATCCCTGCACTGACTCTCCCTCCTCCTCTGCACTGACTCTCCCTCCTCCCCTGCACTGACCCTCCCCCACACATGTACTGACCCTCCCTTCACCCCTGTACTGACCCTCCCCCACCCATGCACTGACTCTCCCTTCACCCCTGCACTGACTTTCCCTCCTCCCCTGCACTGACTCTCCCTTCATCCCTGCACTGACTCTCCCTCCTCCCCTGCACTGACTTTCCCTCCTCCCCTGCACTGACTCTCCCTTCATCCCTGCACTGACTCTCCCTCCTCCCCTGCACTGACTTTCCCTCCTCCCCTGCACTGACTCTCCCTTCATCCCTGCACTGACTCTCCCTCCTCCCCTGCACTGACTTTCCCTCCTCCCCTGCACTGACTCTCCCTTCATCCCTGCACTGACTCTCCCTCCTCCCCTGCACTGACTTTCCCTCCTCCCCTGCACTGACTCTCCCTTCATCCCTGCACTGACTCTCCCTCCTCCCCTGCACTGACTTTCCCTCCTCCCCTGCACTGACTCTCCCTTCATCCCTGCACTGACTCTCCCTCCTCCCCTGCACTGACTTTCCCTCCTCCCCTGCACTGACTCTCCCTTCATCCCTGCACTGACTCTCCCTCCTCCCCTGCACTGACTTTCCCTCCTCCCCTGCACTGACTCTCCCTTCATCCCTGCACTGACTCTCCCTCCTCCCCTGCACTGACTTTCCCTCCTCCCCTGCACTGACTCTCCCTTCATCCCTGCACTGACTCTCCCTCCTCCCCTGCACTGACTTTCCCTCCTCCCCTGCACTGACTCTCCCTTCATCCCTGCACTGACTCTCCCTCCTCCCCTGCACTGACTTTCCCTCCTCCCCTGCACTGACTCTCCCTTCATCCCTGCACTGACTCTCCCTCCTCCCCTGCACTGACTTTCCCTCCTCCCCTGCACTGACTCTCCCTTCATCCCTGCACTGACTCTCCCTCCTCCCCTGCACTGACTTTCCCTCCTCCCCTGCACTGACTCTCCCTTCATCCCTGCACTGACTCTCCCTCCTCCCCTGCACTGACTTTCCCTCCTCCCCTGCACTGACTCTCCCTTCATCCCTGCACTGACTCTCCCTCCTCCCCTGCACTGACTTTCCCTCCTCCCCTGCACTGACTCTCCCTTCATCCCTGCACTGACTCTCCCTCCTCCCCTGCACTGACTTTCCCTCCTCCCCTGCACTGACTCTCCCTTCATCCCTGCACTGACTCTCCCTCCTCCCCTGCACTGACTTTCCCTCCTCCCCTGCACTGACTCTCCCTTCATCCCTGCACTGACTCTCCCTCCTCCCCTGCACTGACTTTCCCTCCTCCCCTGCACTGACTCTCCCTTCATCCCTGCACTGACTCTCCCTCCTCCCCTGCACTGACTTTCCCTCCTCCCCTGCACTGACTCTCCCTTCATCCCTGCACTGACTCTCCCTCCTCCCCTGCACTGACTTTCCCTCCTCCCCTGCACTGACTCTCCCTTCATCCCTGCACTGACTCTCCCTTCACCCCTACACTGACTCTCCCTCCTCCTCTGCACTGACTTTCCCTCCTCCCCTGCACTGACCCTCCCCCACCCATGCACTGACGCTCCCTTCATCCCTGCACGGACTCTCCCTCCTCCCCTGCACTGACTTTCCCTCCTCCCCTGCACTGACACTCCCTTCTCCCCTGCACTGACCCTCCCCCACCCATGCACTGACGCTCCCTTCATCCCTGCACGGACTCTCCCTCCTCCCCTGCACTGACTCTCCCTCCTTCCCTGCACTGACTCACCCAGGAAGGAGATGGTGGCAGCCACCCACAGAAGGGTCAACCTCCAACCCCTGACCCTGGAGCTCAGATAATCTGTGATGCAGGAATGTGGTAGCAGATAAGAGATGGGGTGATGGGGGCGGGGGAGAAATTTTTTAAAAGCTATTGAAATAGTGATTTTGCATTGTTTTGGTTAGTGTTCACAGGGGCATAAAGTTCTGCTGACAGTAGTTTTACAGTTACTCACTCACCAGACTCTCACTAAGTTCTGTGGCCAGATACTGTGTTGGGCGTCATGGCTACCATGAAGGTAAAGCGGTTCCCCACCTGTTCGTGCCCAACCACCAGCCTTTCGGGCCTGACCACTGAGCACGTTCCCGAAGGCTTTACTGCACCTGAGACCCCTGGCCGCAGAGGGGGTCAGGACGCTGTGGTGTGTGATTACTGCCTGAGCCTGCGTGGGATAGCTGTCTCCCAGTGCCACTGAAGCCACACCTGGAGGTGGCCACAGGCAGAAATGCACTCCACATCCTTGAGCAATTCATTCTTTGTTGGCTGCGCCCACTCTGCCGTCATGCTTCCACCTAAGCTATTTGCATGCAAGTCCGGTGTTACAATCTGTGGTGGTGGGGGGAGGAGGCGGGGGGGCGCGGAGACCCAGTGAAGATGCCGCCCTCCAGGTTTTTATAGAATAGGGAGGGATACAAACAGGTAACTGCACTAACCCTGTGTGGGTTCACATGTGAGTTCACAGGGTATGTGCAACAGGTCCTGGAGGGCTACATATGTGTGACAGCTCGAAGGACACTGATCCATACACCATGCCCCACACTTGTGCCTACATGGACTCCAAATCCCAGCCTTCCCATGCTCGCTCCTCCCTGCTAAGGGTTATTTCCTATTTCAAAGTTTGATGACTCTCTTGCCACCAGTTGTGTCCTTCCCGCTTATCCATCTAGAGTTTACCCTCCTGTAAGGGACAGCTCAGCTTCCATCTTCCTTGCAGATCTATTTCTAACAACCTCAACACAAAGAGAACTTGGTCTTTTATATCACTCTATTGCTTCAATCCTTTGAGTGGGTCCTATCATAGATAGTTTATTTGCCTTTTCATAGGCATGCCACCTTGCCCCCAAATGAAGGCATAAGCTTTTAGAGCAGGTTCATGTTCTCTATTTCCTTGTAGCTTCCACAGACTTCTGCATATAGGTTTGTTTCATTTTGTTTTCATCAGGAAATAAAGTTCTGCTGATGCTCATTCCCCTTTAGTCATTCATCAGACATTCATCTGACTGCCCAGTAAGTGATGATTGGATTATGGAGCCTCTTATCTTTTCGTAGCACTCCCACCATGTAAATATGTCCAAAGACAGTCTTAGGAACACTTACCACTTTCTGTAGTGGGAGGAATAAAAACACTTCTATGAGGAAGATGATGCTTGTGTAATCCAAAGGGGCCTACGTGTGGCCCTCTCTGCTTTCTCCCACTGTGTACATAAAGCACCTTGGCCACAGCCTCCACAGTGGAGGATTCCACTTGCTATGTAAAACCCTTGACCCTTCACCTATTAAAACTTCACCAGGCAGCAAGAAGACTGAGAAAGAAATCTGACAGATGAGCACATAGCTGACATTGCACCCGTTACTAAATCGGTAGAAAGGGTAGGCCACAATCAACTCCAAAAAATCCTTCTGTGTCTTAGGGCCAAAAAAGGTTGGGGAGCTAAAGGGCAGAGGAGAGGGACCGAGGGATTGTGACAGGAGAGAAACAGACATCATCTTGGTTGGGAATTCTATTGCTAAATTGCTTTTTCATTTCTAAGAATTTGCTCCATCTGTTGACCTCCTAACACTGTCTAGACAATTTCAAAGTATTACATAATTCATAGCAGCTGAATATTTTCCTGTTTATTACAGTTAGTCTACAAAGGTCACTGATAAAATAATCGTTTTAACTTGTATGAAAAACATCTCAAAAATCCAAGAAACTTAAGAGCCAGTCACACCAGTACTTTTTGATACTGATTCATGGGTAAAATAAAACCACAGCAGGCCTGACTGCTCCTGGCTTCTGGCCAGGTTTTGACAGGTATCAAACTATTAGAGCCAGTTCATCTCTACATGAGTAAAATGAAGACCATTATCTGAGGACGGCCTTTTCATTTTGTGATGGCCTGCGGAGCAGGAGCTTAATGCTGGTGACACAGGACAGGCTGCCCTAGTTAGAAACCATGGCTGAGTTCATGCATAATGCCCTTCAAAATAACATTTTTAGAACATATTTAATGGAGACACTGAGTACTTAGACTAAAAAGATAAAAGAAAAGGGAAAGCAATGCAGAAATAGAGAGGAGAGGGAAGAAAAGAAGGAAGAGGAAGGGAAGAGAGAGCAGGAAGGAGGCAGGGAAGGAGAGAAAGAGGGAGGGAGAGAGGGAAGGAAGAGGAGAAAGAGGAAAGGGAGGTAAAGACCATGGAAATGAGGAAGGTTCATTCATTTGGAATTGTTTTCACTTAGAGTCACTTGCCAAGATTTGCCCTCAGAAAAATGGACACTTGGGTTTTCAATCACACCCACTAGTTGGAAGCTGTTTTGCCAATCCTGAGCTCCCAGGTTCCACTCTTCCATGGAGCGAGGGGTCACATGGGGGTGCCAGCCTCAGGGAGCTCATGGGGCACAGCAGGCATGGCCATATGGAAGGCCTGGACTTGGGACAAGATGGGCTCTCTTTGAGTTTCCAGTCCTCTCTTCACCCAAGTATCTAAGAACTGACAGAGCATAAATGGATCTTTTTCTAGTTAATAATGTATTTCCTTATTAATGCCATCACTTTTTATTTACATGAGTGAAAGGAATTGCTGTGAGATTCAGGAGACTGGAAACCAGGTCGACCAACAGATTGATAACCCAGAAATCACCTTCTTCAGGTCCCTGGTAACCCATTGCCTGGCCTCAGAGAAGTCCATCTCTGTTTCTCTGAAGGGGGCCCATCACCGTGTGACAACAAGAGCAGTGCCACTGCCCTACTACTAATTCTGAAGAGCAGCCCTGTGAACCTGTCAGGTGAGCATTCATTGTTCATGAGGACGTTTGTGTCAGAGCAGCACGACTGTCACACAGGGGACTTCAAAGGTCACTGGTAAAATAATAGGGGGGAAACAGACAGGTAACTGCAGAAAGCATGTTGTTAGCAGGGCACACCTCTGAGGACTCATCTTCATATGAAGGGTAGTTTATGCTGCAGTAGTTGATCTAGAATATCCACACATAGATTCCCAATGTGGTCTGGGCTTCCTCACAACATGGTGGCTGGATTTCAAGGGCAATCATTGATCTGTTGCTTGAGGCAATTGTAAACATGGGGAAGGAATGTAGGGTCCCCTCTCTAAATGGAAGGGTGTCAAATTGCACTTTAAGGACATGTGGATGGAATATGTATGAGTGTGGCAATCTTTGGAAAATATGTTGAGCTAAAAAGTCTATCTGGCTATTCACTTGCTTTAGCACATGCATAACTGTATTTTAAATACTTAATAAGCTACTTTGTGTCTTTTCTTAAAATAATTAGGATTTTAAAGAATTAGAATTCTCTCATTTTTGGCAATGTATTTCTATTATTAAACTTACTAAAATTCATGACATGTCCTATTCTGCAAACATTTGTTTCTAAAAAGGTTAATAAACTCTTTTTGTTCAAGTTAAAGATGAAGTTCTTGCAGCAGATAATTCAATAATATCTTTTTAAATTCAGAAAGTCAAATAAGCATATGTATAGACTGAATTTAGCATAATTTTTTTCCAAAGGAAAGTGAAAGGGAATTATAGTTCTATTATAAGAATTTAGTACAAGTTGGAAAATTTATGAATAGGGAAACTTTAAGATGCATCCTGGAAAAATCTGAAAGAGGTCTGGGATATTGCTGGAGAGAGGGGAAACTTTCTGATTGGAAATACAACGCATGTTTCAAGGTTGATGATGTTGTGTGAAGAACATTGCTAGAGTCCAGAAATTATAGGGAAGGATACCTGCTAGGGGCCCAAAATCAAATTAATGTCAGATGATTTTAAACAGGAAGAATAATATTTATCTCAAAAATCACACATTGTTAAAAATGTAACAGAACATAAGGAACTTTAAAAAGACATCTTGTATACAGGAGTAATGTTAAAAATATTTAATAGCCTGGCCAGCATGGCTCAGTGGTTGAGCATTGACCTATGAACCAGGAGGTCACAGTTCGATTCCCAGTCAGGGCACATGCCCGGGTTGTGGGCTCAATCCCCAGTGTGAAGTATGCAGGATTCAGCCAATCAATGATTCCTTCTCATCATTGATGTTTCTATCTCTTCCTCTCTCTTCCTCTCTGAAATCAATAAATATATATTAAAAATATTTAACAGTCTCTTCACATATATCCTGAGCATTTTGTAAGGATGCTGACCAGCATGTGACACAGGGACACACCCCCTGCCTAGGAATCCTATCTGGATGCAGCAGAGCACATTCTTTTCAGGAACCATCTGTCTAGGAGTCAGATATAACCTCAATACATCAATGGACCCAGCCCTGTATTTTTACGCAGGTAAGGGGTTATTAGATTAATTTGTACAATGAGGCAACTGTGTGTTAGAAGCTTGAAGAGTATTGCTCAAAAATCACACAGAACCTAAGTTGTAGAATAAGATCAATAACACAGATATGCTTCTTTCTAATACATTTTACTGTCATTTCCCTCTGCTAGTTATGGTGTAACACATTCAAAATCCAGTATATACTTCATATCCAATCACTTTGGGTAAAGAATAAGACAGTTGCAGTTAAAGTTCGCCTCCAACATTAACATGTCAAGTAATCTGAGTCCTGGGCTTCATCTTCCTCATCTGTGGGAAGAAAGGCCCATTAGATCAGCTTTAACCTTACTTCCAGGCCTTAGCTTATCAGCTCAGACCAGAGATGTCTTCCATAGCACAGATGCTAAAATAGACCTGATAATGCCTAAAATGTTCACCTGGAGAAGCAACAACAGTCAGATGTGGGGCAATCCCAGTGCTGATCTGTGTCACTGCATTAAGGTTGTTGTATGGCTGAGAGGGACTCTATATTCATGTAAAACAGGCATGTCAAGGCAATTCACAATGAGACAGTACTTAAGTATTAAAACCACCCATCCGTCCCAACATGTTCATGGGCATGTGTCACACCAGTGTTGGGTTAGCCTTGAGTCATGAAGGCCATGGCAGCCTTGGGAGCTCACATGAGCTATTACTTCACAGAATGGCAATCGGGGGCGTTGTGGGCGGAGGAGAAGGGGTGGATAAAATGAACAGCCAGGGCTGCAAATGGTGGGAAAGGAGAGCAGGATGTTTAATAGACTCTAACACAGGTCACAGGAAAGAGAATAGTGGTATGTGTGTGTGTGTGGGGGGGGGAGGGGGTGGGTGTGGTCTGAGTGCACCTTTCCTTTCCTAAAAGACTTTAAAACAGGCAGTTATTTATTTATTGGATGGTCTGCTCTCACAACCCTGTTCCCACAGCAGCCAGTGCTTGGTGGCATCATGAAAAGAGCTCCGCCCTCCCATGGCTCAGGATATCCCTCCAGCTTCTCTCCTGGCAGCTACATTTAAGTCATGTGAGGGAAAGAACATCATACAGAGCTCAGAGTGGCTGAGGGCAAGGTCATGGCCCGGAGAAACTTCTCAAAGAAAAGCACCGGAGAAGGTAGGAAATCGAGACCAAAGACAAGCTCCAGTCAGGGAGAAGCATCACTTCCGTTCTGTTAGAAATGGGACTGCAGAAGTCAACAATATGACTTAGATGGCCAGTGGAGTTTGTTTAGTGGGTGTGTCACATTACTCTCCCCAAGGAAGAGTCCCCGGCATGCTGGCTTCTGTGACCAACGGGTATTGGCAGGTTAGATGGAGCAGCACACACATGGTGTCTCCCCAGTGAGGCAGGGGCAACTGCCACACTTGCTAAACATGTAATTTTAGGTATATTTAAATAAATTCAATTTATGGTAAATCATCATCCTGTAATAAGGTGCTGATTCTCTCTTTAAAAAAATCTTCATTTCAATGTTTCCAGTGTTTTAAGATCTGTTCTTTATGGTCCTCTTCTTGATTAAACCAAGCATCTCTTCTTCATCCACACTCACCTTTTAAATTAAGGCTTAAACTAGTGTATATAGTAACATTTTATGTGTCATTGCTCGATGACACACAATTAAGGATGCCAGGCATATGGTTAGAGTGCCATCCCCAATAAAATATTTCAGAGAAATTTAATCCAAAAAGGCATGCATTATATACTTCTTATGTCCACAATGCTATGCAGAACAGTATTGTGAACGTAGAGAGGACAGAGAGTGGAGGGAGGCCAAGCTAACAGTCTCAAGAGGCAGAGTTACATTCAGGACCACGTGTGGTGCCGTATCAAAGGCATCTGTGTTCTTCCTTTTCTTGGTGTTGCTTCCAGTAACAACGGATCTCAGTGTCATCAGTTCTACACTTTACTCCAGACACAGTCCTAGGGGGGCTCAGGTCACTGTGCTTGGCCATGCCTGTAGGTAAGCAGATTTCAATTCCTCCATATTAGAGACCGCTTGTGCTTGATAATTAGTGAAGACCGAGAATACCAGGGTTTGGGTCTATATTTGAACCTCAAGTGACTCTCCTCTGTAAGGGAAGGGCTAGGTGAGAGGAAATGTCAGCCCGAACATTCCAGGTGTCACGTTCGGACACGACAAGGGTACCTGGAGAATTCCACACCAGAATGCCGGCAGGATCAGCCTGGTCACAGAATGTGAGTCACTCCAAGGAAAACATTGCAAACACAGCTCACGGTCCCTAGGAGTTTAGCTTCAAATTCATTTCAACCTTTAAAAACAGATGTAACAAAATCATTGAATAAAATTCCAAACAAACATATAAATGGAGATCACTCATCGTCAAGCTCAGTTGAAAGTAGCACATTCTTAGTTTTATTTGTGTGTGTGTGTGTGTGTGTGTGTGTGTGTGTGTGTGTATGTGTGTGTGTGTTGAAGGCAACCCAAATGCAGTTTGGAATGATATAGAATGTAAACTAACAAATAAGCAGATATATAGGTCATGGATTAGAAAAAAATGGGATAAGCTTCAAGAAAAATTAGTTTGATAGCTAAGGTGAGTGGTGTGTGTTTTTTTTCTCATCAAAGGAAATAATAGGCTGTATTCCATGGCACCTGGGTTTGGTATTTAATTCTCTAGGTGCCATATTGAGCTGGAATTAGGACAAACATGCAAGTGGTATTCAGACTATAGTGCTCTTTATTTTGAAAAGAAAAGTTCAGCGAAGTTACAGAAATAGCCACTTTAACATCAAGAGCCCTCATTTCTTCATCAAGAGCTAATGGTAGGGTGAAGTCAAATGTAGGCATAAAAGATTCACAGATTTACCGTCTCTCTGCATGCCTCCCATTTTCTATGATGCATTTAGGAAGCAAAGACTGTGCTGAACAGAGGTTCACCTAAGACAATCCAGTTAACCCCACATGGCTTAGGATAGCATTTCTCAGCTTTCACTGTGGGCACTCATCCTGGGGAGCTGGTTAAGATGCAGATGGATTCTGTAGGTCTGGGTGGGGCTTGAGAGTCTGCACCTTTGAGTTTCCTGCCGATGCCCATGCCTTGTCCCTGGACCACACGCTGAGAAGCAAGGCCTTGGGAAGACTTCTAGTCTTGTTTTCAAGAGACACATGTTGCCCATTCACTGTGTACCAGGGACCAGGGTCAGATCCAGCTGCACGGAGGTAAACAAGACCCAGCTCCTGCAGATCCAGGGGACGGTTTTCGATCGTGAGCTTGATGCTGTAATAGAGGTCCCAGAGGTTACCCTGGGGGGCCAGGAGGTTTGTGTCTACACCATGAAGAGATTCTGCGCAGCGAATTCAGATACAGCCAGAAAGGGAGAGGCGGCCTGACTCTGTGGCGTTGGCATGTGGAGGCTGCCCAGACGCTCCCTTCAGCGAAGGCAGCCCAGGTCAGTGTCCTGTCCCTTCAGAGGCTTTCAAATGTCACAGATAGGATGTGGTCAGGAGCTAGAAGACAGGCGCTATTTATAGAGTTTATCCTCCCTTCATTCTTTCTAGTTTATGTTGCTCCAAATAGATATTTAATTTCTTAATGACCCAGTAGAATCTTGGGAATGTATTTATTTATTTTAAAATTTATCTTTAATGTTGAAAGTCCAGCCTACACCTCCTCCTACTCACCAGGGTCTTGGGAATCAGGAATTGGGGCCATTCTCATACGCACAAGGTAACACGTTTTCCCTTCCCCTGTGCCTTCGGAAGTGGGGGTACCCCACTTCCGGATCCATACTCTCTGACCTTTACTCACCAGGGTCTTGGGAATCAGGAATTGGGGCCATCCTCATACGCACAAGGTAACACGTTTTCCCTTCCCCAGTTTGTGCCTTCCGGAGTGGGGGTACCCCACTTCCGGATCCATACGCTCTGACCTCCATGTCTATTAGGAAAAAACTCATTAACACATGGCATGTCCTCCCAATATTATCAGAAGTTTGGCTGTGGTCCCACTAGATCTGTTTTTACATACCTATTTTTGAACACAAACATTTTATCAACTGATTTTTGAATGCTTGGTAGTTTCTCTGTAATTTTGCAATTATTATTGTTAGAATTTTAAAGTCATGACAGCTTCCTTATCTATCTACATAATTTAGGTTGGCAAATGTGCAACAAATGTCTCAAATATTGACAATGAGAAAATGGTAGCTAAGTAATTCAATTGATTCTATGTATGATGATTTTTGTGTCTGCAAAATATAATTGTGTAAACAAAGCAAGTGTTCCTTCTAATGATTGTAAATATTAATATTCTACCCTTTTAAAGAAAAATATACTGTGTTATTTTGTGATAATGGCACTTCAATACAAAAAAAAACAACAACTAGCATGGTGACAAAAAAAATGTGGAAAATTTTCTGCTCATAAAACGACATATAAAACCCATACAGAGAGGGTGATAGGAAAGAATGAGAAGTCATTCTAATATGAGAGTGAAGCCTGCTTGTGGGCTCAGCTAGATGAACTGCATGGCTTGTTGGGTATAAACCACACAGTTGAGCAAGCCACCTGAGCAAAGGGCTGGCGTGGTTTCAGCTGTTTGTTGAACATCAGCACTGCCGCCATCCTGCTTTTGTACACTGAGAGGTAAGCAGAGTGACCCTTTGGAGACCTGTGTTCTCCCTCAGCCCAGTCTGCTTCCCCCTCACAGGTCCAAGGTCCCTGAGCCATTCGAGATGAGCCAGAGGAGACGGCCCTCCAGGGCCTCACTTTCCTTCTCTCAGAATGGTTTACGCAGCCTAGATCATCTCCCTCAGAGAGAACAGAAATAATCTGATAAACTAAACCAGACTCATAAACATTACCTTAAAAATTTATCTTCCCAAGTAAAATCTGCATTACACTTTTCCTATATCTCTGGACATGATTAAATCATGTGATGTATGTTAAACATATTTTATGATATATTAAAATATATGATTATCTATTATATTGAATGTAATTATAATGGTAGCAGAGGCAACAATAGCTACCTATTAAGCCAGCGGTTCCTAAATGTGTGCAGGTCAAAACCACGTGGGGGTCTTTTTCAAATTGGCCTAGACCCATGGTCAGCAAACTGCGGCTCGCGAGCCACATGTGGCTCTTTGGCCCTTTGAGTGTGGCCATTAAATTTCAATCGCACTGTACGTGCGCGCCCGCAGGTGGTATTTTGTGGAAGAGCCACACTCAAGGGGCTGCAGTTTGCTGACCACTGGCCTAGACCAATCCTATATAAGAAAAGGGTAATATGCAAATTGACCCTAAAGGCAGAACGACCAGAACAACTGTTCAACCAGTCACTATGAGGTGCACTGACCACCTCTCAGTCCCTTTCCCCAGCCAGCAGGCTCCAATCGCCCGATGGCAAACGGGGAACCAGGGGTGGGTGGCAGGGGATGCGGGTGGTGCCAGGCCAAGGCCCCTACCCCATCAGTCGCCCCACACACAGAGGGCAACCCGTGGTGGGGGTGGGGCCAACCAGCCGGTGGAAGGGCCGACCTCTTGGCTCCTCCCCTTGGCTAGCAGGCTTTAATCACCCAATGGCGAACAGGGAACAGGGGTGGGTGGCGGCAGTGGGCGGTGCTGGCTGGGGGCAGCTAGGGAAGATGGCCCTGATCACAGGCCAGGCCTAGGGACTGTACCCGCACACAAATTTCATGTGCCGGGCCTCTAGTTAAATAATAATCATAGGAGCCACAACTCCCAGTGGTCGCTGGAGACTCCCAGATGATTGCAATGCACAGACCAGCTTGGGGACCAGTGCCAGATGTCTTTCCTAGAGGCCAACACTGAGTGGGTGTTTTCAAGGGCTTCCACGTAAGTAGGGATTTCATTTGAGGTCGCTGAGATGATCAGAAGTGGTGCTGTTGGCCAGCCTGACATCAAAGGCCACACACTTGCAGCTGCACTTGGAAATGACAAGTGTCTAAAACAAAGGGCCATGAAATGACAAATGCCTAAAACAAAGGGCCATTGGGGCTGCGGCTACTTCAGGACAATTCAATGAATGAATGAATGAATGAATGAATGAATGTTTTGGAGTGAGGGAAGGAAGGAAGGAAGGAAGGAAGGAAGAAAGGTAGGTTTTGGAGTGAAAGTTGCTTTCTGGCAACAATTTATGGTTCTTTAACAATGCTGATTGAGAAGTTGTAGTGTGTCAGGTAAGGCCCTGGGAATACAATGAGGAAGAATATGTGGCTGCTTCTTTCGAGCTGGGTACAGAGGAACAATTAGAAAACAGTGTGGTCCATGCCAGGAGAGCTGCATGGTTCCTACAGACGACCCTTAAGGGTGAAAGGGATGGCTGAATAGAAGAGGTGGACATTTCCCTGGTTTTTAGAGTGTGAGGAGGAATTTCTGGGATGAATAAAATGGAATATTCCAGGCAGCGGAAAGAGAGTATGCTAAAGGCTAGGAGCCCAAGTTTGTAGAATCCAGAATAATTTCCTGCAAAGGTGAGTGGGTGCAACAGTCATGACAGGGCCAGAGGCAAAAGGCTGATCCTGGGAAAATTACTCATTTATCTTGTTTGTCTTCTCTGCGGAGCAGCACTCAACCCCATTGGGGTTTAGAGAGAACACCTGAATGGACTTGGGTCTCTGTGGGTGGAGGGAAGGCCACTGCATTCATCCAGACCGAGAACACCTGAATGGACTTGGGTCTCTGTGGGTGGAGGCCACTGCATTCATCCAGACCAATTAGCTGACAAAGGTGATGCAGTACTGACAGGCATCAATCAGGACTCTCCATGAGCCAGAGCATAATGGGCAAGGGACATACTTATCAGATAAAATGGACAAGATTTGAGGAGTGACTCAAAGTAGGGTTGAGAGAGAGGGAGGAGTTGAAGATGGCTCCAAGGCCTTTTCCGTGAGTTTACCAAGGAATGAGCAGGGCCTTCGTGGAACCACAGAGAGAGGAAGTAGAAGTCTCTGGAGGAAGAACACATACCCCACCTTGCACTATCTGAGTTTAGATAATTAGGCATGGGGTGGCCCCCATGACCTCTGTAATTAGCTAATATTAGTCAGGTAATTATGTGCATTGTATTGAAGTCTGAGATACCTCCATGGAACGGTGGCTTTGGGTACCTAATGCTACTTACTGGGAGGATGGCCTTTCTATTCCTATCAGAGATGCCAATATAACAGCAGCACCCCTGCTGGTAACAGCTATGTAAGAGGTGAATGTTGCAGATCGATCAACATGCAATATGTTAAAATAACTCGTGCTTCTGTAGCATTTATTTGTGGCAGGCACTATTCTCACATCGAATCCAACCCATTGAACAGCCCTATAAGGTAGGTGTTATTATATTTAGCATCTCTATTTTAAAGATGGGGGAACAGGCGCAGAGTGGCTTGCCAAGCCTCCCAGCTGGTAAGAGGCAGGGATTTGCATTTATGGTCTGGCTCCAGAGTTTGTGCCTTTAACCTTTACACTCTGTTGCCTTTGTCAGGAATGTGTTGCTTAAGGAGATAATGCTATCAAGATCTTAATGGCCTTTGAAAAAGAAACCAGATTTTCTATCTCATCTTTTAATTCTTTCTTTAATTATTCCAAAGATATATATAGGGTCCATGATTTCTCCTCAAGAAGAGCTGGTAAGAATTTAACTCTCCTCCACAGTATAAATGACTTTGCTTCTGAGGGTTTGACATCCGTGGAGTACACAAAACTGCTGGAAAAAGTTTAATTCACTATTAGTTCCTCTCAAAGAGAAAGGATTTCTGTGTTATTTCCTCAGAAGTACAGGATGAAATTTCATGGAAACCTCCAGGGTTTTTATTTTATTTTATAAATTCAGACTCAATTATAATGATCTCAGAGCACAGTGGGAATTTAATATATTCTTTCTGATGAGAAGATAGTGATTTCATACAGACATATTTAAATTAAGATAGATTTTTAATTCTCACCTTCAAGAATTTTAAAGAAGCAACTTCCTCATAAAAATTATATGTTTTTGGTTTTTCTGTACAATTTGTCTCTTGGTTAGCAGTGGGAACTTCAAGTTCTTGTGTCTAATTCTCACCTAAATAGCTGTGTCACTTTGGGTAACACCTTCAATATCTCAGGCTTCTACTTTGCTCATCTGTATGTCAGAATAGATAACTTCCAACGTGCTGAGTACATCATTCTATACATAGACAAGGCCTGCCTGATACCAACAAAAATTAAGGAGCACTTTTTTTCTAAGGTAGCCCATTGTACTAGGCTTAGGATAAATTGCACAATATCAGTAGGTAACATGATTAGTGATTAAAACTAACAATATAAAAAGTATCAGAGGGAAAAAAATATTTCAGAAGTAGGCAGTTGCCTCTGTCTTATAGTTTGAAAGCACCAGAAAGATGTCCCTTACAAAAAAAAAATGTTTTTTAGACTGGAACCACTGTGTATAATATCAATCCTTCTCGATAGGATGACATATTTAACTAATTCACACTACATGCTAATGCATCACCAAATACATAATTTCTAATGGGATGGAGAGTGAAGTACAAGAGCAATGTATGTCTAATAGCATGTGCCAGAAGTGGGGAGGTAGGGCAGCCCCAAGGCACAGTCAAGAGTCTTCGGCTGTCTTAGGACCATTAGTCCATAGCAATAAAAATCAAGATCTGAACATATTTAATCTTATTCAATAAATATCTACTCAATATCTTCCCTAAGTCAAGCCCTAGTTGTCAAGCTCTAGGTGCTGTGGGTAGAATGATTATAAGGCAGGTGGAGTAGGTATGTCTGCTGCTCTTCCCTCTCTCAATGGCTTCTCCGCTTCCTCTAGGTGTGGTTGTGTGGCATGTCTTGTAAACAAAGTATAAATAGAAGTAACTTGTGTCTCTTCTAGGCAAAAGTATTTTAGACCTGGTGCATGATTATCCATTTAATTCCTTCCAAATTCTTGCCTATGTGCTCTAGCAGCAAAAGATGGTAGTGCATCTCCCGGCCTGGTAACTACATCCAAGCATACAGGACTGTGGTTCTGAGGACCCATCTAGATCTAGTTTGATATGAGTGAAAAAACGAATGTTTGTGGCATTGAGCACAGAGATTTTCAGGTAATTTGCAAGTGCAGCATTGCCTAGACCAGGGGTCCTCAAACTTTTTAAACAGGGGGCCAGTTCACTGTCCCTCAGACCATTGGAGGGCCGGACTATAGTTTAAAAAAAAACTATGAACAAATTCCTATGCACACTGCACATATCTTATTTCGAAGTAAAAAAACAAAATGGGAACAAATACAATATTTGTATTTGCATGTGGCCCGCAGGCCGTAGTTTGAGGACCCCTGGCCTAGACCATCTTATGGAACCTACAGATAAAGTCACTGGCCACGCAGAGTCCATACTCTAGTCATTCTATGTGGAGAAAGTGCCTTGAAGGAAAGTGGAATAGAAGAGGCCTATGTTGATCTGATGTTTAGGGAACTTTTTATTGAAGAGATCAGATATCTGAAAAAAAGCACAGAAGATGGTTTGTGAGAAGATGGAATGAAAAGCATTTCAGGAAAGGAGAAGAGCGGGTGCAAATCTCCAGAAGCCAGAGGAGTTTGGTTTATTTGAGGAACAGGCTGACAGCCAGCATGGGGCAAGGTGAGTCTTGGGCGCAGATGAAACAGGATGAAGTCACAGAGGCAAGCAGGCCCAGATCATACAGGATCTTCTTGCTCAGATAAGGCTGAGATTTAATGTGAGTCCACATTCAACCAAAGCCATGGCAGGTTGGGGAGCAGGGGCGTGATGTGACTCTATTTATAGTGTAAAGATGTCAATCGAACTACTATGTGGACTACAGATGGCCAGAGAGTAAGAGCATAAACAAGGGCTTTCAGAAGATCATTTTAGATATTGACCATGTCATGAACCAGGGGAATAGCCATGAGATCATGAAAGTGTTAAATTCAGATTTATTTTGGAATTAAAGTCAAAGGACTTGCTGATGACTTAGCTTTGGGGGATGTGAAGAAATGAGAAATCAATATTAACTTGTAGTTTCGTGACCTAAGCAACTTGGTAAATGGAGTTGTTATTTTCTTAGATGGGGAAGACCTAGGTTTGAGAGGCTAGAATTGGGAGGAGGAGAGGAAAAGTCAAGAATTTTTTCCTAAATACATACATGTCTACTCAGATATACATGTCAGCTACCAACTGAATAGATACACATGTGGTTTGAGAGGCTAGAATTGGGAGGAGGAGAGGAAAAGAAGAATTTTTTCCTAAATTCATACATGTCTACTCAGATATATATGTCAGCTACCAACTGAATAGATACACATGCCAGCTACCAATTTGAATATATGATACTGAAGTTCAACTTAAAAGGGCAAAACTGGAGATAGAAAGGTTAAAAAATTGAAGAGGAAGGGAGGGAGGAAAGATAGATAGGCAGCTAGATGGAAGAATAGAAAGACACTAGAGAATCTATGGCATTTAAATCCACTGATATGAATGAGACACATACAACATGCATAGACAGAGAAAGGCAGAGCCCCAAGCATTGAATTCTAAGACACACCTACATTTTTAGACCTATGGAAGAGGAAGCGGACCCTATAGCGCACACCAGAAAGGAATGAATGAATGGTAAGAAGAAACCCAGGAAAGTAAGTTGTCTTGGAAGGAAGCAAAGAAAGCATTCCAAGGAGGGAGTGATCAATTACATCAAAGACTGCTAATGGATAGAGTAAGATAAAGCCTGAGGACCAACCTTTAAACTTGTCAGCATGGAGAGCTTTGATGTTCTTAACAAGAAATTTTCAACTGTGTGTTGGGGTTAAAAGCTCTATTGGGTAAGTTCAAGAGAGGTTGAATGTTGCTACATAGAAAACATTTGAGTTCACTTCAGTTCAGTGCAACACACTGGAAAACTATTCAACAGTTTATTTAAAAGTTAAAACTACACCTATCATGCAACCTAGCCGTTCCATTCTTAGATATTGATCCAACAGAAATAAAAACACATGCCTCCATAAGTACTTGTGCACATTTGTTCACAGCAAAGTGATTTCTAGTAAACCCAAACTAGAAACAACCCAAATACATAGTAGACAGGGTAAACAAAATTTGATGTATCCATACAATGGAATACTACTCACCAATAAACTGGAATAAGTTAGTGACACATGCAACAGCCTGGATGAACTTCAAAGTCAAAGTCATTTTGCTAAGCAAAAGAAACCAGCCACGGAGGATTAAATAATATACTTATGTAAAATTCTATAAAATGTAAGCTAATCTCTAGTGACAGAAATAACATCAGTGGTTATCTGGGGTAGAGGGAGGATTAGGTTGCAAAAAGACACAAGAAAACTAGAATTTTAGAGATTTTAATAATTGGTGTGTGTGTATTGGTATCCCATTTTGGTTTTAATTTGTATTTCCCTAATGACTAGTGATGTTAAGCATTTTTTCATGTGCTTACTGTTCATCAGTATATCTTCTTCTTAATGTATTTCTGCAAATATTCCAATATTTTTTATTGGGTTGCTATCTTCTTATACTTTTTAACATAAAAGTTTCCTTTTTTGTGTATGCCTGTCATATCACACTTGGTCATGGAGAATTATATATTCGATGCTCCTTAATTCTATTTACTATTATTTTAAGTAGGGTTTTATGTTGATGTTATAAATCAAACCTTACTTATGAATTTAGATTCATGTGAGGTGTGTGTGTGCGTGGGCGTGTGCGCATGTTTGCATGCCAGGGTGATTATCACATTTTGATATTGAAGCTTTTTTTTTACTTTATATAAAAGAAGTCTTTTTAAAGCTCTGTAATGGTTTAAAGAGGCCTGGCATTATCCTTGAAGTTTGGAAGGCATTTGCCAGTGAAACTGTTTGGACCTGACACTTTTTCAAGGGGTAGCAGGTTTCATAGAAACAATAACGGCACTTGTATGTTGCTAGGAGGTTTAAATGATGAAATAATGCTAGTAACCAGGCTCTTAAAGGCTCAAAGTGAATGTCAGTTTCAATGTGTTACAATATCAGAAGAGTTCCCCAGTCCCAAGAGCTACATTTTGCCTTGCAAATAATTTGGAAAGAAGGGAGATTTAGAAGAACATCAAGTCACTAGCCATTACACCATTCTAAAAGTTTTTACTCTTAAAATTCTTAAGAATGGGAGGGACTTTATTGGGAAATTCCAGAATTGACAATTCCCCTTTGTTATATTTGCATGTCTTCAAGCAGAGATACCATCCATCATTAGCCTCAACTAGGACATAAAATTAAATTATATCTGACTTACTTTGTGTGACTTCCATGATTTACCTATATTTTTTCTGAATTTAGTAATCCCCTAAGGCTTTTTCTTTTACATCATCTTTCTTTTGCTTCTTTCTAGGTTATTGGTGCCTAATGCTTGAATTCCCTTCTCTTACTTTTTGTCATTATGTATTTCTTATTACCAAAGCCCAACTCCTTTGCTTGGTGTAAAAAAACTGCAAGCAACCTGCTCACATGTCATGGGCATCGTGGGCAAATACAGTATGTTCTTTCTATCAACCTTATTGATATCATTTGCTGAAAATATACCCAGATCTAATGAATAGAAGAGCTGAATTAGCAACTGACATAATTCACACACACACACACACACACACACACACACACACACACACACCTACCTCATTCCTTCTAGAAAAAAACATTGGGTCATTAACCTCTGATTCAGAATATGCTTCAGTGACCTCAGATGGTAAATAATTCCCATGTGCAACAATGTGAGTGACTGTCCATGACTCTCTTCTTTATAGTACAAGGGACAAGAGCATGTTATGGTTTTATTGAAAATGCTTTCTCATTGGTCTTATTCATCAACATGTTATTAAGATCTTTGTTAAAATATTATTAGCTTTTTAAAGCTTTGTCAGGTCTTATAAACTCCAGAATTAGCATTTCATCTCAGTGTAGTGGAATTTTTTTTTCCTGTATAATGAACAATCATGTTCCAGGTGCCCTGTGAATCCATGGTAAACTAATTAATCTTTGTCTAAGGGTGTTAATTAGGATGGTATTTAGGCCTATGTCTTCCAAACACTCTAGGGGCCATGACTTACTCACAGATCCTCAGGTTGACATAAAAAGCTATCAACTCACATACCTCTGTGAGTAGAATTTCTGACAAAAATTTACACATTGCAATTTTGGGCAAGCAAAAAAAAAATACTGTGATCTTAGTGAATTCCTTGTGAAAAATTACAGGATTTCCTACTGAGATATTATCCTTGGTAATACTCCTCATTGATAACAACTTGAGGGCATGGCAGGCTTATGGCCAAATTGAGCCACTTTCATAAAAATCAAATGTAAGTACTGAGTCACACATAGAGACACTCCAGTCTGTTAATCTGATTCAATGGCACAAAGTCAAAATTTACTTGGGAAAATGATCTTCCTGAAGGAAAAATTATGAGAAAATTTTAATGTCAGGAAGACTTTTCAATAACCTATCAGAGAAAATCCTGTATGGGCAAAACGTCTCTCCATAGAGACAGTATTTAGAGAACATCTATTAACAGTAAGTGGGTGGCAGTTACTTCCAAGGCATTCTATCTTGTGTCACTTAATAAGGCTGGAATGGAAAGCTGTAGAAACAAGCAGATAACCCATAAACAAGGCAGAAACAGTCAAACATGCTTGGCAAACATAACCGCATACCTTTAAGGCTATGGATGAAGTAACTGCAGAGAACAACTGAAGTTAATGTGAACTACATGAATTGTTTGGTGGAGGCACTTGGCAGAAGCAGGGGTACACAAAAGAATATCATGGGAATTTTTACTTAAATGTGGAAAAGCTATGGAATTTTGCCAGTTTTCCAATGACTTTATAAGCTGTGACATTTATAAAAACCATAGTATGCTCTATGCTTTTGAAATTATAACAAAAATATCAATAAAACTGTCTGGGTAGAATTTGTATTCTAGCTATGGCTGCTAAATATAAAATATAAGTATATATGCACATAAAACAAAATGTACTTCATTTATTTTAATGTTGCATTTTCTTTTTTTAATTAGGACTTTTGTTTACATTGATCTACAGGTAGAAAATGCCCTGATATTTCATATTAGGCATATTTTTAATTATCTTGCAGATTTTGG
>NW_005371371.1:2717425-2731793 GCF_000412655.1 Myotis brandtii | reverse complement strand
ACTTCCTTCCTTCCTTCCTTCTTTCCTTCCTTCCCTCCTTCCCCCAATCCTGTAAATCCAGGCAGTCAGCGCACCCACATTATTGAGCACCACCCACAAGTTAGTGATTCCCTGACGTGCAGGCCCTCATTAAACAAGTTGTTTCATGATAATTTCACTTAACTGTTCCATGGAACTGATGCTGTTTGATAACTATTTGATATTCAACAAAGTTTACGTAAGTATCTAATGAAAGTCATTTATGTAGAGAAATGGGATTTCCAGGAAATCTACTCAGATGCTTGCATGTTATTAAGCATAAATCCTAGTCAGGAGTCTCTGAAACAGCCTTAGTGACAAAGCAAAAGATGGCAAAGCAGAACGACACATTACACAGATCTTTTAAAAACTGTATCCACAGGGTGCTAATCTGAGACACTAGAATGAGCATCTTACACATGCTTTCCTTCCTGCCCCAAACAGCAAACTGCCAGACAGGCAGTGATAGGAGATGTTTCTCCCTCCTCCACTGCCTACTCCCTGCTCTGGGAACAGCAAACTTGGCAGCCAATCCTCTTCTATAAATGAATGTTGTTTGAAAGTGACAGTACAGTACAGCCACCTCTACATCAACACACCACATCACCATTTTTCATATTCTTATCATGTCTGCATAAAAATAAGGAAAATGAAGAAGCACTGAAAGTCCCATTTTTCATATTCTTATCATGTCTGCATAAAAATAAAGAAAATGAAGAAGCACTGAAAGTTGGGAAGGAACATGGAGGTGTGGGAAGGAACTTGGAGGTGTGGGAAGGAGCTTGGAGGTGTGGGAAGGGACATGGAGGTGTGGGAAGGAACATGGAGGTGTGGGAAGGGACATGGAGGTGTGGGAAGGGACACAGGAAATTCTGGACAATGTAGTTCCCACCAGACAAGTGTTATGGAGGTGAAGAGAGGCGTGACCAAGCCTGGAGGGACCTGTGTGTATCCTGTCAGTTCAAGGTATCAAAGGACCAACTGAGGCACTAAGATCTTCTCTGCTGACTACTCTCAAGGGAAACTCAGCTGACTTCGGCAGAGAGCCCCGAGCTACCTCCATCGAATCCTGGTGTTGACGTGAAAGGACGTGTCTCACTACACAGCCTAGGGACGCTGGGCTGTTGGCACTGGGTCTAACGCTGCCTTTGGAAAATATTGGGTCAGAATAAATATCTCTTCAGGATGACTGTATCCACACATGCACGCACACAGAAAACGTGGGAATAAGCTAACAGGTAAAGGATATGGAAGTCATCCCTTGAACTGTCAGAAGCAGGAAAATCTTCTGAAAATTGAACAGAACACCTAGAAAAATGCTTTCTAGACTGTTTAATTATCTTTTTAAAAAATATGTTTTTATTTATTCCAGAGAGAGGAAGATGAGAGAGAATCATTGATTAGCTGCCTCCTGCACGCCCCACACTGGGGGTCGAGCCCGCAACTGGGGCATGTGCCTTGATGGGGAATCGAATCGCCTGGTTCATGGGTTGATGCTCAACCACTGAGCCTCACCAACTGAGTGATTGTTTAATGATCTTAATGGGATGCAAGAAAGGTCTCCAAAAAGCCAAAGGAAAAATCCTTAAGGTGTAAGGGAGCATGGATGAGAAAATAAAAAATTAGAACAATTCAAGAAATATAATAAAGCAAGTCAATTGGCACAAGAAGGAGTAAATAGTGGAATTGATATTGAAGAAAAAAATCAGTAATATGGGGCAAGCTTGAAAAGTTCCTCCAGGATGCAGAAGAAAAGGGCAGCAGCATGAAGAATAACTAAGATATTTTTATGCAGAGAATAAAAACATGATTGAATAAAAACAACTTGGAATAAAAATTGAAATACATAACTAAAGAAAAATTAAACAAAATACACACCTGAAAATATTGAACTTTTATTGCAATCATTAAAAAAATTGCCACATGCATGCAGGCCATAAACAAGTAATCTTAAAAGGAACAAATATGAAATTGCCTTTTGATTTCTCTTTTGCCAAGTGACACATTAGAAGACAGTAGAGTATATACGATACTGAGTAACATTGTGAGTGGGAGAAATAAAACAATGGGCAAAAAATTAAGCAAAAACTAATTTTAAAAAATAGAGCCATGGTATAATTTAACAAAATTTTAGGATATACAAGAAAACAATCAAATGGGACTAAGGTATTTAATATTTATAAAGGGAATAATCTAAACTGAAAAAAAAAATCCATGAATCTTAAAGCATCAAAAAATATAGTATCAAGTGGTTCTCAAATAAGTCTAGAGGGGAACACTTCATAAATTATATAAATGTCTAACCACTATGCTGTACACTTGAAACTATTATAAAATAATATTGAATATCAACTGTAATTGACATATAAAAATCATTTTAAAAATAAATAAATAAAATACTACTGAGGTTCAATTTGAAAATGAAATATCTGAAGATTGAATATTTGGGGCTGAGACTTAAAAACTACTACATAAGTTAAGGCAAAGCAGTCAAATAATACTGATGTAGTCACTGGGATCAGTGGTAGATTTGAAATAAAGAGAATCTTTCTGGAAAAAAAAAAAGATAGTATCAAAAACTTAAAGTAGGATTGGTTAGCTTCAAGGAGAATGTAATATAATGTAATATGCATTATTTCTATACGACTCCACAACATAAGCACATGCTCTGAACATTTGCAAACTAGATATTATTAATTAAAGATTGCATTTAATACTCCAAGCCCTGAGCATCAATTGCTATAAGGACTTTTATGAATAATTGGGCACTATCTATTGAACTTAGAAATGTGCATATCCATCTAACAGTTGCACTAAGTCATTTCTCTGTGCACATCTTAAGGAAACACTCCTACATGATCACAATGAGACATAGTGAGAGAGGTTTATTACAGCAATGCCTGTAATAGAAAAAAGTAGGGGGAGAGATAACAGAAATAGGCCTCAATAGGGGTGAATACATACAATGTAGAATAGGATGGATTTCTATAGAGAAATTTAAAAATATATAACTAAACAAAATGGTATATAACTCACTCATGCTAGTAGCTCTGGAAGTTAGAAATGACCATTAAAGGAACATTTAGCTTTGCTTATAATATTAATTTCTTTTTCTATGTCTTATGAAGAATAAATACATTGATCACATGTGCATTTATAAAAATTACTGGAAGAAATACAAAATAACGGTAACAATTTTTCATTCTGAATGATGGAGCTCGCATGATGGCCTTATTATGCTTTGTGTTTCCTTTTTCTCATTTTACTAAAACATAGAACTTGGGAATAAAAATTCTAATAAATAACAGGCAAAAAGGAAATAAAAACTAGAGTTAGAGATTGTTTTTAAAATAAAACATTGAGACCACTAAGTAGCAAAATTTAACCATTTTTTTATTTTCTTTATTGATTAAGGTATTACATATGTGTTCTTATCCCCCCCATCCCCCCCCCCACTCATGCCCTTACCCCCTGGTGTCTGTGTCTATTGGTTAGGCTTATATGCATGCATACAAGTCTTTTGGTTGATCTCTCCCCCTTACCCCCACCCTCCCCTCCTTCCCTCTGAAGTTTGACAGTTTTACCTAAAGCTGTATTCAGAGAAAAATAGTTCATCCTTAAATATGTTGATTCTTAAGAACTAAAGAAATAGAAATAAATCTACCATTTAATTCAAGAAGATAGTGAAACAAACCAAAAGAAAACAATGGATGTATTTTTATATAAACATTAAGACTATAAACATTGATTCTAATGTCCTCATGAACACACTGGATTTCACATAGGGTGTGACAGAAGACAGGCTAGAAATGTTAGTCATTATATTATAACGTGTGCATGCCTCTTTGGGAACACATTGTTTTCTGTGCTCTGATGGGAGAATGGTGAGACAGAGGGACAAGCTGAGAAAATAATTCTGAACTGAACTCCCAGTTACCTCCAAGTCACCTTTTTATGTGTAGGCAAGGAATGGGGTCAGTAGGGAGAGAGCATTCCTGAGCTATCATAGTGGCTAATTTTCCTGGAAAGTTTCTGGCAGCCACCATGGAAAATCTGCAGGTGATATGAAGAGCAATTCTTCCCCGTTATGAACCGAGAGAGCAAGAATCAGAGCAAGAATGGGTGGCATGGGAAAAGCCCTAACCTTGCTTCATTTGTGATGAAATTCTATCTGGAATTTCCTGTGGTGTGAAGACAGTGAGGAGACAGATATAGGGCTCCTTGAAGCCTGGGAAGAATTTGAATTATTGTTGGTGAATGCTAGCCCCATAATCACAAGATAGAAAAGGCTTGTCTGCAGTTTCTATTCTAATGGATAATACGCTCTGTGCCTTCTCTCCTTGAGATGAAAACACTTTGTACTGATTCTTACATGAGCATTTGTGTGATTTTCTTTGAGACAAAAAAACATTGAATTATTACGTGCATTCAAGGACTTTGCTTTTGCTTTGCTCTTTCTTATTTTCAAAAACGTTCTTATAAATATCACCAGAGCCTAGCATAATTTATTCAGGGCCCTGTGGAACAGAACTTTGAATTAGTAGTCTTGTATGTCATAGTATAAATTTTTAAATAGATTTTTTTTCCTGTGGAAAAGTTGAATCAAGAGAATGGAAAATATACCAAAGGAGTTTTTTTAACAAAAGAAAGAAAGAGGGAGAAGGAGAGTCAACCAATGGTTAGTAGTCTTGTATGTCATAGTATAAATTTTTAAATAGATTTTTTTTCCTGTGGAAAAGTTGAATCAAGAGAATGGAAAATATACCAAAGGAGTTTTTTTTAACAAAAGAAAGAAAGAGGGAGAAGGAGAGGCAGAGGCAGAGGGAGAGGGAAAGGGAGAGGAAGAGAGGGAAAAGGGGAGAGAGAGAGTCAACCAATGGTCATTGGCACCAATTCAATGCCAACAGAAATCCCCAATTTGGGGTACCATGAAGAAGGAAACTTTATTCAGTGCAAACGAGGACACAGCATGGCTGTGAAAACAGCCTGCCAAAACAGTTCTGGGGTTAGGCAGCCCTGGGGCCAGGCCCCCCTCTGGCTAGCCAATTCTGCTCTGCTCCACTCTGTGCCAGGTCTTCATCGCTCAGCTTGGGAGAGACATCTTCAGTGTTTCAACTCTAGCCAATGGGAGCTGGATTATATGGACAGAAGTTCCCACCCCTGGTCCCTGATTGGTCTGTCTTCATGCAAATGAGGTATCCAAATCCTCGCAGTTCCATTTGTCCAAAGGCACTGTTCTGATTGGTCAGAATAGTGCCACTATGGTCAGAGCTGCATGGCTCTGGTAAGATGGGGAAAGCCTCAATCATGTTGGTTGAAATAAGATCCTAGGAAACCTTTATAAGTGCTGACTCTGATGGCAGAAACATCGTGAAGGCACTCACTTGAGCGCAGAGGCAGGCAGTTTAGCCAGCGGCCACTCTTCGAAGTGCAGTTTGCTTCAGAGGACCCTGTGCGGAAATGGCTGCTAGGCTTCTGCTTTTTTTATTTGAGACCAGTTAGCCACCAGGAGCCCTTCTTAGTAGATGTCTTTTTCTTTCCCTCATCTTCACAAAAGAAAGGCAAAGAGAGGAAAATCCCAAAAGCAGGCTTTCACAACGGTCCATAAAAGATTGTTTTACAATCAACTAGCTCTAACACTGTCTATGAGGAGGACAACCTATTGTGGCAGATTGTATAGTCCCAAAAATGGCCATTGCAATATTACCTATTTCATATGTCCTTCTACAATATTAATTTGCTACTCCCCCATCAGGACGTATAACCTAATTCCTCTTCCCCTGAATCTGGAACCTTGGGAATGTTTCATCTCATAGAGTATGGTGGAAGTAATACTCTAGAACCTCCAAGTCTGGATCATGAAAAGCAACACATCTCCTGCCTTAATCACTGGAACACTCACACCTGGAACCCAGAGCTGTCAGGTAAGACGTTTGACTACCCTGAGGCAGTCATGTTCGTAGGAAGACTGAGGCAGCCATATTGGGAGGAAGCCCAACCATCTGGGGAGGCCAAGTTTTGATCCTCTAGTCAGCAGACCTGGTCTTTGGATCATCTCAGCCAAGGCATAAGATGTATGAATGATCAATCCTTTAGATGATTTCCAGCCATGGGATCACCTATTAGTCTTTCCAGCTAAGGTCTCAGAGCAAAAACAAACCATTTTCTATGAGCCCTGTCTGAATTTTAGACCTACACAATTTATGAGCACAATCAATTACATGATTTAAGTCACTAAGTTTTGCTGTAATGAGAATCCCTGTGGTTTTAATTGTGTACCCTCAAAATTCATATCTCAGAATATCACCTTACTTGATTATTTCAGATATAATTAGTTAAGATGAGGTCATCTTGGAGTAGAGTGGGTATTTAATCCAATATAACGGTATCCTTATAAAAGGGGAAAATTTAGACACAGACACCATGCAGGGTGTGAAGATGGAGGCAGAGATGGGGTAATGCTTCTACTAGCCAACAAATGCCAAAAATTGCCAGCAAACCATCAGAAGCTGGGAGAGGAGCCTGAAACAGATTCTCTTTCATGGTTCTCAGGTGGAACCAGCCTTGATGATACCTTGGTCTCAGCTTTCTGGGCTCTTGAACTGTGAGATAATAAATTTCTGTCCTTTAAGTCACCTAGTTTGTGGTATTTTGTTATGGCAGGCACAGGAAACTAATATACTAGTACTCATGAAAAATTAGATAATGTTATATAAGTATACATTACCATTTTTTGTTAGTTTGGCCTAAAAAAAATACCCATTTGTCAAGATCACTTTGATGCATTGTTACCTTTACCTAAAGAGTTCTACAGATAAGTAAATCTACCAGATTTGGGTTATCCATTCATTTTCTTAGCCTTTCTTTTGCATTTTACAAGTTGTGGCTATAAGTGTAGCTCAGAATGGAAGCCATGACAAAGCCCTGCTAGGAAACTCTTAGATGGCCCATGTTACTCTGTTTTGTCCACAACATGTTGAGACACCTTGTTAAATGCCTGCTGAAATCCAAACAAACTCTATCAATGACATTTTCATCCTGTGCTAATTTAGTAACTCAGATAATATGAATTAACATGTGTTAATGTATGTGTGTGCAAACACAACCACATGTACCAGCCATCAAAATGTATAATCTCAGGAGCAAAACTCTATTACACATTTTCAAAGGTGGGAGAATATGGTCAAAGCAGGTAAATTTGATGCCTATTTCAGAAAAAAAATAAAACAACTTTAGAATGGACCATTAAAAGGAAAACTATGATAAGTAGGCACTAGTAAGGGATCATTTTTATCAAACCCACCTCATTTATAAAATAGGGCTTAGGCTATTAGAGACATTTGTCCTTATCTACACTTCTAGCTTTATTAGCTACTTAGTTAATGACAGAAAAAAAGGTGGCTCAACTGTGATCTGCAAATAACACAAAGCCAGAAAAGGTAAAATGAATGGCATGTCTTATAAAGGACAATTAAACCCCAAAATGCCAGTCAATCACTACCAAAAAAAATCATGCAATTATAGTTTTAGGAATTCTACAGGATACCTGGCCAGTGCTGCCCTCAAACTGTCAAAGTCATGGAAAACAAGAAAAAACTGAGAAACTGTCACAGACCAGGGGAGACTGGAAAGGTATGGTGGCTAAATGCAGTATGGTCCCCTGGATGGGATCCTAGAACACAAAAAGAACATTAATGACAAAACTAGTGGTATCCAAATAAAGCTAGGAGTTTGGTTAAGCTAATGCACCAATATCACTTTCATAGTTTGTACTACAGTAAGGTAAGATGTTTACATTTGGGGGGACTGGGTCAAGAATAGAGGAGAACTCTGCAATATCTTTGCAATGTTTCTGTAAATCTAAAATTATTGCAGAATATACCTTTTTGTAAAGGGAAGTTAAAGGCAGAAGGGTGGGCCATACCACAGTATGAAATTAACTGGACAATATAATGAACTCATTGATTGATAGCAGCAGGCACTATATTATGGTGATAGAAAATAGTACAGTGCCTTCCTTTAAGACCATCCACAGATTCCTACAGTGAAGTGAAAAGTTCTAACCACCTGAATGGATTTGTGCTCTAGAATTGCACTTAAGAATCTTAGTTAAGGACAAACTCAGTATTAAGCATGTGTGTGCTGTGATTGAAAGGAAGCTAATATAAAGTCATAGTGCATTTGTGGGATTCCAGGATGTGGGTAAAGATGAAGGCCCCAAACTTGCAATGCTATCCTGAATGGCAAAGTCCTGGAGATGAGAACTGTTGACAGGGAGGTTGTGTGATCCCTTGAAGATTGCCTGGGTTTACTTGGAAGAGCACTGACACTATGATCAAGAGCCGGCCTAGCCAGAGTGAGAGGTCTCCCCTAGATACTGGTGATGAAGAGGATCGAGCTCGCCCAAGCCTTGCTAGTAGAGTTACATTGGCCAAATGTCTGAGATTTTTCTGCATGATCCCATTCTTACTCATTGTGCCTCATTTTCAGACTACATTTAGGATTCCAAGTTTCACTTTTTGAGAGGGAAAAACTTAAAGAGGAATAACAACAGAGAGAGCTCTGAATTATTCAGTTGTCTAACAGGGCCGGATATATCCGCCATGCTATAGTCCTGGATCTCAATGGGGGTGATTTTCACAACAGAGGCAGGTGCTACTGGCATTGAGAGGGTAGAGGCTAAGATGCAGCTAACATTCTATTGTGCACAGAGCAGCCCCCTGAACAACAAATGCCCACCTTAATGTTAACAGTGCCGGACTGAGAAGCGCTGATCTGCAGAGCAGTCGGACACCCATACTCTGGAACCTGTCCCTGCTGTCTGTCAGCTTTCATCCCATTGCTCAGCAGATCCACAGAGCACGCTGACTCTGGGTCCCATGCCAGCTTCAGTCCTCCCATCAGTTGCAACATGGGCTAGAAGTAAAAATAGGCTCTTTGGAGTTCAAAAAGCCATCTCTGATCCCAGCTGAAAGCCCTCATGCCTCGGCCTCTGGGTCTTAGGATGTGATTTAATCTCTGAGACCCACCACTTCCTTCATCTGTGACATAGACATAGAACCCTCTGCTCCAGGCAGGTTGTCAGAAAACACCTAGATCTTTCTCTTACTGTGACCCCTCCAGGGTTTAACTGAGGCCCATGGAATCAGGATGGAAGTGTATTTTAAAGAGTTACTTATAATGCTATGTATCATGTGTTATGTGTTAAAAAACATTTTCTGGAAAGGGGTCCATACTCATCACCAGAAGATCAAAGAGCATCCATGCCACAAAAAGCTGAAGAACTTTGACATGTTGGTAGAAATGTACACTAGGAGTTTATACAAACCAATCCCAGACCACCTTCCAGTCATTGCTATCCCAAACCATGAGCCCTCAATTTCTCCGTTTCCAGTTCTCTGACCCATGGAGCACTGCATCTCAGCTTCTGATACCAGGTAGGTTCCCCTTGTGGAAACAGGTTGTACTCACCAGGCTGAACTAACCCAGACAATGTTCTTCAGTCATGGTGCTCAGTATTCACCAACCAGTATCATTGGTAATGTGTGCCGCGCCAGCACAGCCAGGTTTGGTGAGCCTGAGAGGGTGCCGTGAAGGATTAAGAAAAGAGAGACAAGAGAAGAAAGCTGGGGCTGGGTGGAATGCTGCCTTCTCTAATGGAGAGGCAGCGCCACAGCCTACAAGCCGAGTCTTTATTTTATAGCCAGATTTCACGAGGCAAAGTAAGGGCATGGTTACAACATTCTCTCGGGTTTTGCTGCACCTCCCCCAGCCCATATCACTCAGCCGCATGGGACTACAGGATGGGATCATAAGGTCAAGCTTACAACCATAGCCTTTGGCTACAATTGTGCTGGGACTTGCACGTGGCTTTGCCAAGAGAGGATCGTGCCCTCTCATTAGTCCCAGGCTTGAACCTGCCCCAATGCTGTAGCCGTTCTCCACAGTAATGTTGGGATGCACCATCCTTTCTGGCCTGGGCATCCCCCAGGACTGCCCCCCTAGAACTGCCCTTCTCCGGTCGGGTCTCTCCCCTCTGAAGCAGTGATTGCAACGGTACATGACGTGAGCACATGCTGGATGCTCAGTAAGTACTGAGTCCCTGTACCAGTATAACACCCACGGATTCCAGGGTGCTCAGGCAGAACTGACCTAGATTTTCAACCAATCCCAGCCTACCCTTCAGGACCAAACTTGAGGTACGCTAAATCGGTACCTCTTCCTGGAACAATTCCTGCTTGCCTAGGCACAAAACTGGCTAAATCTGACTCTTCTTAAAAAGATTGATTCCTGCCTAAAATATCTTACTGGCTAGACAATAACTAATAAAAATTAAGTATGTATTTGAGATCGAAGCATAGTCATAAAGTAGGTGGCAGAGAAAGTGGAAGCCAGGTTGGAGAAGGTGACAGATTAAGGGGCTTCAAAGCTTTCCTCTGAATTAGAAGGAGCCCCCGTCCCCTCCATGGGCACTGTCAACAATCAAGGGTGGGCTTGACAGCACATATTTTTATGACTTGCCCAAATGTTCTTCTCCAAGTAGAAGCACGTGGCTGTTTTGAAAACTAGATCCAGAATGCCTGCCCATCGACAAATGTCTCTAATTTCCCTTTCGGGTCCTGCCTTTCAGCAGTGTTGCAGATCACAGGGAAGCGCTGGAGGGGCTGCTTTGGACTTCTTTGATTTTTGTCTGGCTGCTTTCCACCTTATCTTCCTCCCTGGCTGCAGTTTTCAAAACCTTAGGCATTTTCTGTTCTGCTTCAGCTGAAATCTTTAGTCTGGTCCCTGGGAATAATTGGCTCGGCGTTGCATCTGCAATGCACATTCGTATCTTTGGCAGAACAGAACTCTACTACCCTATAGTTCAGATGATAACCAGATTGATCCATCACTTCCTGCACTGAGATTACCAGCAAAGTGGGGTTTTTTTGTTTGTTTGTTTTTGTTTTTCCATTGGACTTTTGGATGTAGGTTTTCCTCCAAATTCCGAATGTAACTAATTTGCTTTGGATGACCTCCAGTACCTAATTTTGGAGTCACTCTTGCATTTGCCTAGCAAATTACCGAAGTTTGTAGGAAATCATGTGAGTCTACTAAAAACCAAAGCAGCAAAGCATAGTGATCAAAAGTTTAGACTCTGTGACTAGATTGTCTTGGGTATGAATCTGCATGGTGTGAACCTAAGCAAAATTAAGTCAGTTTTTTAAATCCTGGTTAGCTCTGTCTGCAGATCAATGCAGTGCCTGGGATGGCAGTTCCCTTTAAAAGGGCATTACTGCTTTGAATTTATTCTCTTTTATACTCCTGAAATGTTCAGCTTTCAGATAAGTCTGCAAGTAAAAACTAAATTAATAAATACATAGGGAAGCACAATATTCGCAGATACACTCACAAATGTATCAGTTCATAATAAAACTTTCCCTTTAATCTCCGTTAAATGCAATACCATGTTAATAAGACCCTTCAGGCTATGACATATCTGAATAGGGCCCATTGCTTTTCTACTCATTGCAGTCTATATTAAGTGGCCAGGACCATGACCCATGGCATGACAAGAGAAAGTCCAATATTTTTTTCATATTCCTGCTCTTGGCTGAAGTCCAGGAAGAGAAAAATCTCAGGGGTGAGATCTCCCTATATGTACACTAGCTAAAGGAAGTTGATTTATAGGGTGATTTTAATTGATGATGGTGGCATATACTTTCACATTTTTGTTTTTCCCTGGTGCGTGTTATGGGGTCTCACCCACAGGAGGTGCTCAGTGAGTATGTGCTGATTTTCTGAGGCCAAAATGAAGCTGGGGAGTGAGGAAGGATGCCAGCTGGTTGAAACTTGGTTAACTATTCTGCACACTCAGCTTCCAAGTGATTGCATCAAAACAGGAATTTTTGTTCGTTTAACTTGCTGTTGGAAGTTGCTGCTACGCTGTCCCCTGAAGCTATGAGCCTTATGTAAACAGGTCTGTCTGTGGGTTTGTCTTCCATCCTCAAACATTTGCTGAGTGCTTTCAGTGTACCGGCCTATGAACACAAGAAGAGGGCACTGGGTCCCCTCCTTTTACCAGATTTAGGCATTGTTTCTCCCCAGGGTGACCTTAGAACAGCCGTGGGCAAACTACTGCCCATGGGCCGGATCCGGCCCGTTTGAAATGAATAAAACTAAAAAAAAAAAAAAAAGACCGTACCCTTTTATGTAATGATGTTTACTTTGAATTTATATTAGTTCACACAAACACTCCATCCATGCTTTTGTTCCGGCCCTCCGGTCCAGTTTAAGAACCTATTGTGGCCCTCGAGTCAAAAAGTTTGCCCACCCCTGCCTTAGAACTACTTAGGAAATATTTATGGACAACTTGCCTGATATCCAACAATATAAGTAAGAGAGATTTTTAAAAAAATTAATATGATTTCACTATATATTGGTACAGCTTTTGTCAGACATATTTGGTACCTAAATGTAATTGCTTTGCTTTACTAAAGACATAGGGTATACATCTCAAAGGGCAATACTTAAGAGTGGCATGAAGATGGCATTCCTTTTAATATGCTTAATTTGAAAGTGATAACTATTATACACATATCTTTTGTTTGCATTCTAATTTCTATAACAGCTTTCAAAATAGCATTTCTCTGTGTATATATCATACATACATATGACTATTCACTAAATAAAAATCCCTTTGTGGAAATTATGAGCTCTTATTTATGAAATTCTAGGAAGTGCAGTTATGAATTATCCCAGCTAATAAAAGCAATTAGATAACAAAAGGTTAAAGAATGAGAAAGCTGTTAAATCAACTCTTTCGATTAATGATCTCCAGGAGGACACTTCCCAAGGGCCACATCAAAGCAGAAGACTTGGATAGATGAGTGATAGATTTGCATATGATTTGTATGTAATTTGTATGTCATTAGCATATGTGTGCTGAGCTCTAAAATCTCTTAACTTTTCAAGATTATAATTTCCCTTAAGGTATCTTCTCTTTTCTAAGGAGATGAGTCCATTTACAAGTGCAACAGCCCTGTCTGAGTATCTTATAGTGAAAAAAGATGGAATTATGACAAGCCAGTTGAAAGGTAATAGGGACAGTGAGTATCACCCAGAATTTTTTGCTGTGTCATTAATAACCTAAGGTTTAGAGAACATCTCCTTAGATGAGCCAGAAAGAAGAAAATTATACTTCTAAGCTTGCTTTGGCTAAGAGTGTCTAACTTGGTTACCAAATAATAGATTTAGAGTACAAAGTTAAGATTTTAAATTCCTAAGTCCAAATGTACAGCAAAAGAAACCATCAACAGAGAGAAAAAGAAAAAGTATGAAATGGGAAAAATACCATATTTGTAAACCATATAATTGATAAGATATTAATATTCAAAATACACACAGAACTCACACAACTCAATAGCCAAAAAGAAAAAAAAAATTAAAAATGGGAAAAACCATGAATAGATATTTTTCCAAAGAAGATATATCTACAAGGCCAACAAATACATGAAAAGGTATTCAACATCACTAGTAATTAAGGAAATGCAAATTACAGCCACAATGAGATACCACTTCATACCTATTAGAATGTTCATCAAAAAAGACAAGAAATAACAAATGCTGGCATTGGTGTGAAGAAAAGGGAACCCCTGTGCACTGTTGGTGGGAATATAAATTGGTGCTGCCACTACAAGAAAGCAGTATGGAGGATCCTCAAAAAATTAAAAATAGAACTACCCTGTGACCCAGCAATTCCACTTCTGGGAATATATCCAGAGGAAATGAAAACACTTCTAATTCTCTAATATTATGTATACATACATTTAGTATTATTATGTCTTCCTGGTGAATTGACCTTTTATTTTCATGCTATGTGCCCCTTTATCTACACTAATAAAAGGGTAATCTACACTAATGAAAGACAAACATGCAAATTGACTGTACCTTTGCTACGCCTTAAGCCATATCCACCATCCAATCAGAGTGACTATATGCAAATTAACCCAACCAAGATGGCGGCCGGCAGCCACAGAGCTTGAGTGAGCAGGAGGCTTGGTTGCCTCAGTGATGGAGGAAGCCAAGCTTCCCGCCTGCCACGACTGGCTCTGAGCTTCACTGAAGGCAACAAAGTTTCAATTATAGAAGCTGAATAAACCCCAGATACCTGCTTTCAGCTGGCCGTGGCCATGGAGCTGGAGCGAGCAGGAGGTTTGGGTTGCCCCTGGGGATGGAGGAAGCCAAGCTTCCCTCCCACCCTCCCTGGCTGGCTCTGAGCTCCTCTCAAAGCTACAAAGTTTCAATTATAGAAGGTAAATAAATCCCAGAAGAAAAAAGAAAAAAAGGAGAGGCTGGGAGCTTCCGTCTC
>NW_005371371.1:2693906-2717039 GCF_000412655.1 Myotis brandtii | reverse complement strand
GGACATCCCCTGAGGGCTGCCGGGCTGCTAGAGGGATGTCTGACTGCCAGCTTGGGCCCAATCCCCCAGCAAGCGGGCCTAAGCCATCAGGTGGACATCCTCCGAGGGGTCCCAGACTGCAAGAGGGCATAGGCCAGGCTGAGGGACCCCCCCCCCTCGAGTGCACAAATTTTTGTGCACCAGGCCTCTAGTATGCTAATAAGACCAGGCGTCCTTCCTGACAAAGCTGGTCCCGGGCACCAGCAGCTGCGGCTGCAGCCCGGGAGAGGGAGAAGCCACCCGCCCTGTGGTCCCGGGCACCTGCGGCTGTGGCCCGGGTGAAGCCGGCCCAGGTCCCAGATGCCTGCAGCCGGAGGAGGGAATCCTGGGTCCCAGGTGTGGGACTGAGGCAGAAGTGGTTAGGGGCGATCAGGCCAGCAAGGGTGCAGTTAGAGGTAATCAGGCTGGCAGGCAGAGGGGTTAGGGGCGATCGGGCAGGCAGGCAGGTGAGCAGTTAGGAGCCAGCGGTCCCGGATTGTGAGCGGCAGTTGGAAATCCCCCGAGGAGTCCCGGATTAGAGAGGGTGCAGGCTGGGCTGAGAGCCCCCCCACCCCCACCCCCATGCACGAATTTTATGCCCTGGGTCTCTAGTTTATGATAATTATGTTTTTGATCTGAAATCTGCTTTGTCTGATATTAATGTAGCTACTCCATCTTTCTTTTGATTAGTATTTGCGTGGTATATTTTTTCTGTTTTTGTTTTTTACTTTTTACTTATTGCATTTGAAGTTGGGTTATGTTTTTAAAATTCATTCTGACAATCTCTGTCTTTGATTGGTATGTTTATAGTATGCTTGTGTTTAATAGAATGACATAGGTTTGGTTTTAGGTCTTGCTTTTTATTATTTATATTCTGTTTGCTACCTCATTTTTAATTTATTTCCCCCTTCCTGCCTTTTTTAAAAGTTAAACATTTTCTAGTATGCTATTTAAGATGATCTATTGTGCTTTTTTACTATTGGCAAATTTTTAAAACTCAAGAGGAGAATAATCTATTATATTTACCAGATGCTTTCCATTTTCTATATTTCTGATGTTCCAAATTTTCTTCTCATGTCATTTTCCTCATGTCTGAAGAACTTCCTCTAGCAATTCTTTTAGAGAAAGTCTGCTGGCAAACAGTTCTTTGAGTTTTCCTTCATCTGAAAATGTCTTTACTTCACCTTTCCTGAAGGATTTTTTCCACTGGATATAGAATTCTGACAGTTCTTTTCTTTTAGCAATTCAAAACTGTTGTTTATTTCCTTTTTTCTGGCCTGCATAGTTCCTGATAATAATTCTCAGTCAATCAAATCATTGTTCCCCTACAGATAACATGTTGTGCTCTGGCTAGTTTTAAATTTTCTCATTGTCTTTAATTTTCAAATGACTGAGTATGGAATTTCTGGGTGTGGAATGGGTTCTCTGAGCTTCTTGAATCCCTAGATTTATGCCTTTCTTCTATGGAAATATTCCTATTTTTGGCAGGTCAATGATCCTGTTAAGTTCCAGGCTCCAAGTTCCAACACACCATCCAGAGTCTTGGTTCCAATGTCAGATCACGTCTTGCAGTACTACCCAGATCTTCCCTGAGTGAAGGCCACCCCGTGGCCTCTTAGGGGTGTGGGCAGTTTGGTCAGTTCTCAAAGTCGTTGTCATGCTCTTTAGAGTCAGAGCTTTGCCTGCACAAATAAGAGATGGGTCCAGAACTTCATAAACAATTTTACAGGGTCTCCTTCTCAAGGTCATTCTTCTTCATGATCTTCCCATCACCTTCCAGTTTCCTGAGATTCCTCTGTTTGATGTTCTGCCCCCAAAACTGGGTCTTTCTTTACCCCATTGTGCCCACACTTCCTGTGACTGCAGCCAGGCCTGGGTCGAATGGCAGGAGAACAAGAGCTAATAATAATAATAATAATAATAATAGTAATAATGGCAAACTCCCCACTGGTTTGGTGGCACATGTATATTTGATTTTCTTCCCCAGTCTGTCTGCTTCAATTTGCTTTCAGAGTCTCTGATAGCTGCTTAACTGTGGGAGAGACAGGCTGGGGTCTGATACTCAATGTTACTGGAACTAATACTAACCAAGACAGCAATTTAGAAGCATAAAGAGCACTATTTTTGACGGTGATAAATATGATGGTGATGTATGCAAGAGAAACAAATAGTTTGACTTTGCTCATTTTTAACAGTTATCCACTCTCATTTCTAAAACTTGGATGCATTGTAAATCACTGATTTTGTTAACTATTATGCAAAGGCTTTTCTATGTTAACAGATACATGCCAGTTCTTCCCTCATTTTCATGAGAGGTAACTGTACTTTAAATAATATACATTGGTTTATGCTCATTTTGGGTACCATCATTTTCAAAATATTGATGCCCTCCAGTCGAACAAATCTCACAGTGCCTCACATAATTTATTCCTTCTCATCTCACTTGGAAATGCCTCTGGGGATTCTTGATCTTTTCTGTCTTCAAAACTCACCTCCTTGGGGCAGCCTCCCATGAAAACCCCCAGCACTCTGAGTCCTCCTCTGTCCACTTAGACCTCTCTTGTGGCCCTGTCATGCTAGACATGTCAGCAAATGTGCCTGCCCTGTCTGACTCCTCCTTTTTGCTGACACCACTCCATCCATCATCCCTGTGGAACCCAAGGGATGCAGTCCATGGACTGACCAGAGAAGTTGCCTGGCATAAAAAGACAAACTGGGCCAGTCAGAATCCCTCTCTTGGGAGTTTAGATGTGGAAATAAGAGAATAAAGCAACTAATTAAAGGATCTGTAGTTGGAAAATTCCATGAGGTAGAATCAGGGAAAGAGCAGGCTATTGGCAGCTGAAACTAAGAGGGGAGGGAGGGCAGTGACGAGAGAGAGAGAGAGAGAGAGAGAGAGAGACCGCGCAGAGAAGGTGAAAGGCCACAGTGAAGAGACAGAATAGAGCAACAGATACAGACTCAGAGATGCCAAGAAACAAAATCAGGCAGATGATGAAAGGGGGGTCCAGGCATGGCCCCTCACTGGCATTGACTGGTTCCTGATGGCTTCATGGCTCAAGTTCTGGGAGGGTCAGTGGAAAAGGGCAAGCTCAAGGGCACCGTCTCTGCTCAGCCTCCGTGAGTATCTCATACAATGCCCCTCTGAGTTAGCTAAGTGATGTGCTTTGCTTCATCTGATAGAACTACCTCAACCAATGCTGCAAATAAATACAGGGTGGGGAAAAGCAGGTTTACAGTTGTTCGTATGGAAAACAATACAATGATTAATACATAAAAATAAAGGGCAAGCTCAAGGGCACCGTCTCTGCTCAGCCTCCGTGAGTATCTCATACAATGCCCCTCTGAGTTAGCTAAGTGATGCGCTTTGCTTCATCTGATAGAACTACCTCAACCAATGCTGCAAATAAATACAGGGTGGGGAAAAGCAGGTTTACAGTTGTTCGTATGGAAAACAATACAATAATTAATACATAAAAACACAAGAATGAACTGTTTCATGTACTCACAACTTTACATTTAATTTTACCCCACCCTGTATGTTAAAATGGTACTTTATGACTGTAGCCAGACTAAATTTTTAGGGCATTTAATTTCCTCTTAAGGGCTTGTGATATTTTTGGTTTTATTTATCTGATTTCTATTTCTTAGGCAAATTTTAAGGGAAATAGTTCTATGTAAAAATACTGTACAAATATGTTACTATCATTGTACAAATTATTTTTAAATTTAGGTTCTGTCCACTGATGACAATTAGTAACCTTTATGGCTTTCAAAATCTTGTTCAGTGGAAATTTCAAGCCTCTTCGTGGCTCTTCTAAAAAAGTTTTATTTTATTTCTTGTATTTTACAATGGCAAATGCAAGTATAATAAAAGGCCACAGAAAAGTGTCTCCACTATGAGAAAGCAATGCACACAAAGGAGAAATGGGGCATAACCAACTGCCAAGGCTGCCTTCTCTGAGTGCCTGGTGCTGCCCACTGGGACATCCAGGGTCCAGGCCCAGCAGCTCCACCAGCCATGCCAAGAAGGAAGCCTCCCCTGGACATCAGGGCGGCTGAGCTGACCTCCTCTCCACTGGGAGTCACCTCACACATAATCCTCAAAGCCGCTGCTTTTCATCACTCTTGCAGCTGACTCCAGCAATGCAGCTGACATGAGACACCTCCCGGTGGTGCCCATCATCTGAGTCTGCATCTTCCCCCAAACTGCACCCTTTCCACTCAGGCTCAGCATCACAAATCATGCTCTTCAGAGTCTCTATCTCCCTGGCTGCCTGCCGACATCGTGGCTAACCTCAATTTTAACACATTCTGCTGGTGCTGAGGGTGCCATTAATTTTATTTTTATATGCCTGTAAATCTCTTTTAGATATGTGTTCCCTGGTCACTTGATGGTCATGATTAGCATATTTATGAGCCGAAGCAATCAGAAACCCACATCTCAATGTAACTTAGAGCCGGAGATACCCAGGAAGCCAGGTTGAGTCTCAGAGTAGGGACGATTCTCCTTGAATTTCATATGATAACATTTGTGGTGATGGTTGCATCGTGGCTTCTGTCATTCATAGTGGATTCTAAACCAACCCAGTTATTCAAAGGCAGTGGTGCAGATGGCTTTATGATTTAGAAGTGTGAACTTTCAAATACGCCCAGGGGAAATGGAATTTGCATTCCTTGTATGGATTGGGAATATCAATGTGGTCGGATCCAATATCTCAGGGCCAATGCCACCAGCACCTTTGATGTAAACCAGAGCGGTTCACAATTACTTCACGGCCTGCATATACCGAGGGCTCCAAGGAAGCTTTAAGCATAAGCACTTTTATCACTTGACAGGTTTTGCCCATTATCTAGTTCATGGAAAAAGGGGCCTCAATCAGGCCCCTTTTTATCTCCAAGCCAGTGAACTTAGGAATTGTTACTTAGAGCGCTCATGTTACTCCCTATAACACAACAATAGGAATGTGAGAGTTGTGTTAATGATTCCTATATTGTTTCCCCAAACATCCTAAATCTGGAATTGTAATAAATATTGTATTTGCATAATACATAAGAGGAAAGAGCTGAGGTTACAGCAGAAGAGGAGAACTTACTATATTAAACTTCTTATCTCAAAACACATAAAGCTAGAAAGTGGCAAATATGAATCCCAAAGATGCTATCATTTATAATGCGAGTTTCTCACTTGTATTTAAACTATAAATCAATTTTGTAAGAAATTATTTGCCTACACTTTCAGTAATATGTCCACAACATAAAGAACAGGGCGTGGAGAAGAAAAACGTAGTCATATGTGGCACTGCTTTGTTGTTCTGCCAACTAGCCAGTGCCAAGGAAAGAAAAGCCATCTATATTAAGCACCAGATTTAGATGGCGAGAGACAACTACTTCATATGCACAAATAACCAGTCCACAAAGACAGTGAACACAAAGTGGACTAGGCTAAACCCTGGAATCAACCAGTATGTCTCTCAATAAAGTCTCTCAAGAGACGGTGACACCAACTGCCCTTTGGTACAGGAGCTGTACCCGAGGAGGGACCTCGGCTCCAATGCGATAAGGCTCTAGTGCTGCCATCTCTGTGTGGGCTGGTGACACCACCCTCTCAGAATCACATAAAAGGGGCTCAAACGTTCAGAGATTATTGTCTTGACCTTTTTTCCAACATCAGCGCTGAATAAGCAGAAAGAATGTGATCTCTCACATATTTTCCTTTGAGAGCAATAATTCGTGCTTTTATTTCAAATGGAAAGAATGCACCTTAAGTGAACAGACACACCATCCGACTTTTCAAACATAAGTTACGTTGAGCTATTTTATCCAAGTCCCTCACATTCAGATGAACTGAGACCACAGACACATCATTTTCACTTTTTGCCAGGAGTTTTGTGTGACACAATGTGAAAAATGTGGATGAAATGAATTGATTTCAGTTTGCTTCCTGCCTTCAGGTTGATTTAAGAAAGGAGAAAACAGAGACTTGCCCGCTTGGTTTTGGCACAGGGGCTGGTTCAGCGAGTATGCTTAATGAGTGTAGTCAGTTAATTCGCTAATTCACATAGTATTCTAGATGGAAAAAATCTTGAAAAGATGATAGCACATGCCTCCCCCCATGTGTTGGGCTCATCATGGCAGAAGCCAATGCTGACACCATGATGGAAAGGCCTTTGGAGAGATGGGTCTGAGGAGCCTTCAGATGTGCCCATATGTGTCGCATGGTGTGCCCTTCCAAGGTGTTCAGTGAAGACATACTTTTTCCATGGGCTTTCAGATATTGGATTTGTACACCTATAGAATGCAACATTTCAGGTTTTCTATCCTTGATTCCATGGATGCCGTATCCTTTTCCCTGTAAGTTTCCAGGTTTTTCTGCCTAACCTTGGCAGGTGCTCTCCTCACTCCACATGGCCCACTTCCAGCATGACCATAACAATCTTGACCTCAGAGAACATTCAATGAAACCTAAAAATGTGTTAACTACTCTGGGTTAAGGTGCTAGCCTTCCTATTAAGTATGCATTTTAATAAAAGTCTCTTTGAACTCAGAGGAAAATAACTCAGGGGGAAGTCTTAAGTGAATGAAGGAGATACTTTTTTGGCTAAGGGACGGTGTTAGCACCTTTAACTCACATGCTATGATCAAGTGCCCATAATTGGAAACATGACCTGTCCCCATTCATGGAAAAATGTAGGGCATCTTTTAACCAAAGTATCAATGAATAATTCTCTTATTTTAATTCAAAATTGTTTCAATAAGTAGGACATCATTTGGCGGTACTAGATTAAGTTAATTGGATAGCATGCTTTGTGTACTAATCATGAACAAATTGGGATTTGGGCCACTAAATGGTTCTCTGGTGGCCTGGAAGGAATTGGAGAAACAGATCGTTGATGTGTCATTACAAGAGGAAGGCTAGCCCAGATCTGAAGGCTGCTCTTTTCTTACTGATATATTTGTACCCAGAAACCAATTCACTGACTGTACATTCATTCAGTCTACACCTTCTAGAAGTTGGTTTTTATTGATTCGTAACAACCAAAATAGTAATCTCAGATCTCTACACTGGAGCCTCTCAAAAGGACAGCTGGAAAGTTGGTAACATGGAGCCTATTATATTACTATCTTTTAGAGGCAATCAAAGGGAAATCCCAGGAATTAAAGACTGATTAATCTCACTTGGGAACCAGGAACACTGACTGAGGATGTAATCACAGGCCGTGAAGCCAACATGTGTAGCATTATAATCTGAGTGCATCTTTGCCCAATTTCTTAGGAGAAAAATAATTACTACTGTGAGTTCAATGAGAATTTCCTTGATGAAATGTCAAAAAGAGTGTGCCTTTTCAATTTGCCACAGTCACACTCATCCTTGTAAATTTCCCTCATTGATAAGTTTCTCTACTTTTCAGATCACCTGAGAAAGTTTCTGGTGATGGCAGTGATGATTGCCTCTTGCCAAGGCTTAGATTTTTTTCTCAGTGTGTGTATGTGTTGTCTAATGTGAACAATAATTTATATTGAGAAAAAATACAATAGAAGGTGTGTTCTGCAAGTGTCTGGGATGTGGAATTTTCTATATTGTTGCTATATCTGAAGTTTATAGGTTTAAATGAGCACTATGCTTGGAAAAAGATATGACCCAACCCAAACATAGATATACTCTCTTGGTTTCCCTTTCAGTTACATGGATTGATTAATAGGTATATAATATAAACCAGCAGCATTGCAATCAATACAATGAAACAGTTGTTATTCATCAAAACACAAAAGGAAAGAAAACTATGGCAATTGGAACAATGTCAGCAAGGCCCCCAGCATTGCTGCATGGTTCCATTAACACTTCACCCAAATCACCTGGCTCATAAAACTATATTTCACCTCCACGATAATGCAGCCAGAAGGGCACACCTGCTCATGGGCCACGAGTGATAGCAAATATGTCTTTCATTATTTATTACATTCATTTGGCTTTTTAAAAGATCTGTATTTTGAAATGTTTTCAGAACACTTCTATTAATTTGGCTGATTCTCTGTTTTAGACACCTGTTGATAAACATTTTTCAACTATATGCTAATAGTTGTGAATTACTCCCTCTGCAATGCTCACATTCTTAGATTAACATTCAAGAAAAACGTTCATATTTCTTCCTTTCTCTTTAGAATTTACACAGTCCTTTAATACAGTGGCTTCATGGAAATGCATACCCATTTCCATGAACATTTTCCAAGGTGTAAGAGGCACAAATTATTTTAAGTTGCTCCATCTCCAGGCGCCACTTTTCATAGGTGTTCTTCCCTCAAACCTTGCACCTGTGCAAGCTGCTTTTCTACACCCATTTTATAATCAACTATCCCCCACTTTATATAAGAAAGCTTCCTTTTCTCCCTTCTCAACCTTATTATGGTACATTTTCCCAGGGCATAAACCTTTCCTCCTCTATGCAAAGAAAGAAAAGAAGGAGAAGTAGCAGTTGGGGCACTACTTTATGTTGTTCCCCATCTGATTCATCTTCTTTCAGTTAAAATCTAACTATAAACTTAAAAAGGGACTATTTGGGCCCATGATGAGATTTCTTAATTTTGAGCTGTTGTAGAGTAGGATGTGATAAGGACAACTTTGGTTAAATGGCATAAAGCTTTTCATCTCCCAAATTTTTGTCTAATTGTTGCTCACCTGTGGTAGCCTACTAGGAGAATACAACAAACAGAGTAAAAAGAAGAAATACTGAAGATAATAGTACCTCATCTCATCAGGGCAAAAAAAAACCCCAGCAAACACATATATTTAAACTATAGTTCAGTACTTAAAACAATAAAAATAAAAATTAGGAATTGAATTGACACTGAGCCCTGTCTCATTCTATCAATAGATAATTGTCATCAGTGATTACATAAACTAATTGATAAAAAGCCCCATCCATTTCATCAACAGATACATTTCCAATAAAAGTTTATTTTTTATGCTTAATAACGATGTATAACAGTTTACAGTATATTTGTTGTTTTGATCAATTTTTATAGTTAAAAATTATAATGAATTTAATTCAAAAAAGAAATGTAGAGCACTATGGTCATTAAAAATTATAAGGAAATACAGGGTATTTAAAATTTTTATATACAGCTTTTGAAAAGATGTATGTAGGCTGACTAGTAAAATATATTACATGAACATAAATTTCTGTGGGCAAGTACAATTGAGATCAAGAAAAGAGAATGGGAAATAGTCAGTTATTAAAATATTTGTTCATATGCCATTTAAAAGGATAATGGTAGATATCAAAGTACTCAGATATTTAGATTCCACTGGTATTTTTTTATGATTTATCACTTTTATCTTTCAAAAGTAGTACTTATTGTACACCAAAAATTATAATTTTCCAAACAATTAAAACTTTTGAATAAAGTATTACTTATCATCTTTAAAAAGAATAGGTAGTACAGAGTTTTTCAAACTTCTCTTATGCTGGCAAAATAGTTTTAAGGCTGCTTCTCTGGAATACTATATTTTAAAAGATAAGAAATTGAAAATTTGCTAGGTCATATTCTATAGTCTCTGTCTGACATATCATAATTTAGCGAAGAATGAAGTTTGACCTTACAGCTCTACTCATTGGAGGAGCAAAGCCAGAGAACATTTATTTTGTTTCAAAGTGATTCCCTGAGAAGGGGACTTTCTCCTCCTCCTGTTGAGATGCAGACTTGACCTTGGGCCTCAGGACTTGGTGCAGTCTGTGACCCACCCTGTGGGGCCTTCCTCCTCCCTAAGATCAGGAACTGTTCTGCATGTGGCTACTACCTCCTCATACAGCCTCTATTTTGTGAGTTCAACTGAAGTTAACATCAGGAAATAAGCTTTCTCCTCCCATGAAGGAGGATGGTTGTTATACTGTTTGAGTAAGATTCTCACTGAAGTAATCGATCCCTTTTATTTAATTTCATTTCCTGCCATTTAATTCACAAGGAAAAAGAAGTTTGAGGTGTAATGAGCCAACTTTGATAGGCAATGACTATATTCAGGAAGAGAACAAACATACATATTATTTAGGGGTTGTTTTGTAATAAAACAATCTCTAAAGTACAAGAAGAAATTCCACTAGAAGGCCAACTAATAAAATATAAAGTGAGAAAAGATTTAACTTTGGTCGTTAAGCAGAAGAAGCTGTTATTGTCTGGGGAGATTTTGCAGTCAGGCCTACACCTTTTAGTGTTTTGATAAACGTGCACTATAAATCACTTTTCTGAAGAGAGTTTTCAATGATTAACAGTTGTGGCTGTTTTCTGCAATAAATGTAGAAACAGTGTTAAGTAACACTGTTGAGAAGAGAAATATGTTTTAGAATTTCATGTTTATAGAACAGTGGTTTAGAGCAGCGACTAGAAGTCAGAGGGACAGTTCTCCATGTTCTTGAAATTGAACACTCAGTTCTCAGTGCAGTTCTAGGTTCTCATTATGTGTGAATAGAAACAAAATTTCCATTTGCATGTTTCTCGTATGGGTACACAAAGTTGTATAACAATGTCATATGATGCTAAGCACTGAAATGAAAGATAACAGAAAGGGACAGAGTGACACGGGTTTTTATCAGGGAGGCCTCTCTGATAAGAAAAGAGATAGAAGACTAAGACATAAATGGTGTAGTCATTTTTCATTTGGTGCTAACAGCTCAAGAAAGTAAACAAAGGCAGATTAGAACTGTTGGAAGCTGAAGACAAATATTATTCAAGGGATATAGATTTCAAGTTTACCTGAATTCCAAGGGTTATTGAAGATAAAGTCTGACTCCAAGTTAAAAATTAATTTAAAAGACTAAATATTGATAGATAGATCAAAAGATTTGAGATAAGATAGGTATAATAAAATATTAATGGTTGGATCTAAGTATTAGATATATAGATGTTTATTTTAAAATTCTTTCAACTGTTTGAAAATTTTCATAATAAAGTGTTCTAAGGACATATTAAAATAACACATTAGAAAAATTTATTCTGAAGCATAGAAACAAATTTCAGGTTAGAACAAATCATAAATAACAATCATCAAAAATAATTACTAAAGTTCATCAAATTTGCATTGGTGTTTATTTATTTAAATTTTTATTCCATACATTATCTCTGTTAAACTAATTTAATATCACCTTCATTCAGTTTGTTTTATTTCTTAAGATAGTTTTAAATTAAAAGGAAGGCTAATGTCTCTTTCAGTTAAAAAAAAAAGCAGCTATAGATGATACAAGGATATTGAGACTATGAAACTACTCATTATCTGTGCACTGGGTAGATGTATATTCTAATTTCATGGAAAGCATCTATAAAACAGACAACACAAAATTTCCAGTATTAAATACTGGTAGAAGTGCTAAAAGCTCTCATGCTTGGATATTCGATTAGTTACTTAAATTTAACAAGACCAGTAATAACTATTAGATGACTTCAATAAGGTAAGCTGGCTCCATGCCCATGTTAAATGGCATAGCTCTAAAAGTTCCAAAACCACAGTAGCAAAATGATCTTCCTCCTCCAAAAAAAGATGGAAACTGTAAGGTTCACCTGGCTGGTGTTTCTCAGTGGTTAGCATCGACCTATGAACCATGAGATCACAGTTCGATTCCTGGTCAGCGCACATGCAGGCTCAATCCCCAGTGTGGGGCATGCAGGATGCAGCCAATCAATGATTCTCTCTCATCATTGATGGTCTATCTTTCTCTCCCTCTCCTTTCCTCTCTGAAATCAATAAAAATATATTTTTAGAAAAGAAAATGTAAGGCTGTGCATATTCTAATCTAGACTGTTCAGAGGATTACAAATTAGAAACTAAACAGGAAGTCATGGGTTTTTATTATTTCCTATTTCAAGAAGCAAAATTATTGCTTTATGGGAATGAAGTTTGAAATAAGATTTTCAAAATTAGAATAAATTTGAGTTATTTGCTCTTTCCTCTTTTGAACTTTAAAAAGTCAATAAAATATATTTTTAAAAAAAATAATAATAAATAAAAATAGACAGGAACTTTCAAGCACCAGAGTAAGATGGTATCTCTTTAAAAATAAAATGGCCCTATGAACATTGTGGCCAAAGCTAGTTTTTATGAGAAACTTCCCTCACATTTCTTTTCAAATTCTCTTAAATACAAAGAAACAAACAAAAGATTTCAAAAGAAATGGGACACAGAAATGTCAAGGTCTGCCAGACCAGAGGTGTAATTTCTAAGAATCAAGTTAAATGAGGATGGAGTTATAATTTGATCATGCACAGGGAAATCAAGCAATCTCCACTTGTTACCTCTGTCCTTTGCATACCTAGAAGGAAAGGACATCCCCACCCAATCAGCTTCTTTCTGAGACATCTAGGACTATTTTGATTCCTTCCCTCTCACTATATTTATATTTATTCCATTGCTTCCAGTTAGGCAAAGAGGGCTTTTGGACAGCAATTTGCTTGTGGAACATAGAGCTGGCAGAGAAAGGTGCTGAGTTTTGGGAGGGCCACTGGAGCAAGGCCTTCTGGAACTTGTACTATGTTAGTTTATTATTTCTAGCAAAGGCTATTTCACATTATCCAAAAATAAATTATGCTCCCAATTAAGACGACTGCAGTCATAGAAAACCACACCTCAGTGGAGCAGATCCGCAGCAGATGGATGATTGATAAACACCAGAGAGCTGGCTAAAGCAGTGCAAATAAGAAAGGTTAGGGTCTTTACAATTAAGACAAACAGAAAAGTATATAAATATTGAAATCTAGTTGGTAAATTTGCGTTTCAGATGGGTGTAGAATTATCAAAGTAGTTTTTATGTGTTCCAAGACCAAAAACTAAATGACAGCCATGACTCTCATTGCCAGAGTAAAACGTTACAAATAAAGATGGGGGGCGAGGGGAGGCTAAAATGAACCCCAGCATGTTGAATTGGAATCAAAGGCATGACCTAATGGACATATGGATGGATGGATAGATAGATAGATAGATAGATAGATAGATAGATAGATAGATATTGAAACAGACATAGATAGGCATATGTGCATTTGAATACATATAAATATTTTCTTGATCTGTCCATGAAAAAGGCCTAGAAATTCTACAATGAATGACACTAAAGCATCAGTGAGCACAGTTAGAACACATATCTTGGATTCTAAATAACATTTTCCAATGATAACTAGAGCTCTTTAGAGAAATAGCTATTCCAAAGTCGAGGCAAGAAAAGTATAAGATGAACCTGGAATATCTTATGCTGCCAGAAAGTAAGGAAATGCTCACAAAATAACAAAGATGTGTCAAAGCACACAGTAACCTATTCAAAAATTTTCCAAGTATTAAATACTAGAGGCCAGTGCACAAAATTCGTGCACTGAGGGGGAAGGGGGCCTCAGCCCTGCCTGTGCACTCTCACAGTCCAGGACCCCCTGGGGATCAGGCCTAAGCTGGAACTCAGATATCCCTCTTGCAGTCCAGGGCTCTCACAGTCCAGGACCCCTTGCTCCTTACTGCCCACCTGCCATGGAGGCATGGAGGTGGGAGAGGCCCATGCCACCCCTGCTGTGCTCACCAGCCATGAGCCCAGATTCTGGCTGAGCAGGGACGGGGGAGGGGGGGTGGAGAGAGGGGGAGAGTATGGCTCAACCAGAAGCTGGGCTTGCTGCTTCTTAACGCTGGACCCACCCCCACCCCCGCCCACTGGTGGGGGGGCAATCTGGGGCCAGGCCGTCTGGGGGAGGGGCTGTGGGAGGTTGAGTCACTGTGGTTGCACCCTGTCCAGCCTCTGCAGAGGCTCCAGGACCACGCAGCCCCCTCTCCCACAGCCTCTGCAGAAGGAGGGGCAGTGGCGCTGGGACTGGCACCCCAGGACCGTACTGCTGCCTCTCCTGACGCCTCTGCAGGAGGCAATAAGGCCAATCAGGGGAAGGTGCCACCCCCATCACCCCGCTGCTGCTGCCACTGCTGGCCGCCGCGGCTCCTGCCCTCACTTGGCCTTTGCAGCCCCTGTGCTTTGTCCGGAAGGACATCCAGAAGACGTCTGGTCTATCCAGTCTAATTAGCATATTACCCTTTTACTAGTATAGATGAGACAATTTGAGCATTTAAATTAGAGACCTAAGTCTAACCATTTCAATAATTACCTTAAATGTAAATGGCCAAAATTAGCAATAATTAAAATAAATTGGCAGGTTGAATTTTTAAAATTCTAATTATATGCTATTTATTTAAAAAACCGATCTCAAATATAATTATATAGATAAATTAAAAGTGAAAAGATAGTAAACAATGTACCAAGTAAACACTAATCAAAAAACCTTAAGTGTCTATAGTATTATCTGAAAAAGTGGACTTCATAACAAGGAAGAGTACTGAGGATAAAGAAAAAGATCATTTAATCAAAAAAGAAATAATAATACTAAATATGTATTCATCTAACAACAAAACTCCAGGTTATATGAAGCAAAAACTGAAAAAAGGAAGAACAAATCTATAATTGTAATTTGAGATATCAACACTCCTTTTGCTGTTGCTGATCAAAACAAGTAGACAGAAAATTGGTAAGGAAATCAAAGACCTGTACAACACCAAAGAACAACTTTACCTTATTGATATTATAGACTGTCCATTTGACAAGCAAAATGCATAGTCTTTGCAAGTTCACATAGAACATTCACAAAATAGACCATATTCTTTGCCATAAAACAAACCTTAACAAAATTAAAAGAATTCAAATCATATAAAGTATTTTTCTGGCCATATGTAACTATAAATCAAAAACAGAAAGGTACTTTGAAAATGTGCAAATATTAGTAAATTTAGCATTATACTTTTAAACCCTAAGTCATGGAGGAAACTCAAAGAAAACTAGAAAACACTTTGAAATAAAAAGGAAAATGCAATATATCAAAATTTGTGCACTGAAGCTAAATTATATCTTAGAAAGAAATACATAGAATGAATGTTCATATTAGAAAAGAAAAATTATCCTCCCTGGCCAGGTAGCTCAATTGGTTAGAGCATTGTCCTGATAAGCCAAGGTTGTGGGTTTGATCCATAGTCAGGGCACATACAGGAATCAACCAATGAATGCATAAATAAGTGGAACAATAAATCGATCTCTCTCTCTCTCTCTCTCTCTGTTCCTCTCTCTCTCTAAAATCAATAAATAAGTCACAAATTGTCTTGTAACAAAAAAGAAAAGGAAGATTATCAATTGTCTATGTTTCCATCTTATGAAATAAAAAAACAAGAGCAAGTAAAACCTAAAGCTAGAAGAAAAATAATAATACTATGAAACAAAGATCAGAAATCATTGAAATAAAAATAATAGAGAAAAATCGAGAGACCAAGATGGCGGCATAGGTAAACACCGGAGACTGCTGCCGCAAACAACCACTTCAAAAATACCACAATTGACTTTGTTTTGTTTTGCTTCATTTCTTGTTTTCCTCTCTCTCTCTCTCTCTCTCTCTCTCTCTCTGTTCCTCTCTCTCTCTAAAATCAATAAATAAGTCACAAATTGTCTTGTAACAAAAAAGAAAAGGAAGATTATCAATTGTCTATGTTTCCATCTTATGAAATAAAAAAACAAGAGCAAGTAAAACCTAAAGCTAGAAGAAAAATAATAATACTATGAAACAAAGATCAGAAATCATTGAAATAAAAATAATAGAGAAAAATCATTGAATGTAAAGATGGTTCTTTGAAAAGATCAAATAAATTGATAAGCCTCTAGACTGACTAATCAAGGTAAAAGAGAGAAGACAAAAATGATCAATATTAGAAATGAAAGAGAATATGTTATTACCGATTTTATAGGTATTAAATGGATAATAAGGGATTTCTATGAGAAATTTCATCCATAAAATTGACAAGTTACATGAAATAGACTAATTCCTATAAAGATTACAAAAGCTCACTCAAGAAGAAACAGATAATATGCTTAATCTTATGCCTATTAAAGAAATTAGATGCAATGCTAAAACCTCCTATTATAATATCCCAGGCCAAGATAATTTCAATGATAAATTCTACCAAATACTTAAGGATAAAATAAATCCAATCCTATACAATCCCTTTGGAAAATAGAACACTCCCTACCTTGTTTTATGAGCCAAGTGTTATTTTGATACCAAAAGAAATCCAAAGCACTATTAGAAAAGAAAATCACAGACCAGTATTTCTCATGAACGTAAGCTCAGAAATCTTTAGCAAAATATTAACAAATCAAATGCAGCAACACATAAATGGGATTTTGCAACTCATTATGTACACTAAAAACCATTAAATTATACACTTTAATCAGGTGAATTTAGGGTATGTAAGGTATAGTTTAAAAAACTACTTTTTAATAAATAACTTATCCTATATAATAAAAGGCTAATATGCAAATTGTTCCCTCAACCAGGAGTTCAACCAGGAGTTCGACCAGGGTGTGGAGCCTGCTGGCCAACTGCCTGTGGCTCCTCCCTCTGGCTGGCCCCACCCCTGATCACCCCCTTCCACCCTGATCAGGGGTGGAGCTGGCTGGTGAACCACCCACAGCCCCTCCCCCTGGCTGGCCCCACCCCCAACTGCCCCCCCTTTTTTTCTGCCCCCCACCCTGATCAGGGGTAGGGCCGGCCCACCAACTGCCCACAGCACCTCCCCTTAGCTGGCCCCACCCCTGATCATCCCACCACACCAATGCCACCCCAATCGGGGCGGGCCAGCCAGACCCCACCCATGCACAAATTCATGCACCGGGCCTCTACTGTTTACATAAAATTCAGTACACAAACATTTATATCAGCTTTATTTGTAATTGGAAATAATTGGAAACAACCCATATATTCTTCAAACAGTAAGTGGCTAAACAAACTGTGGTACAATCACACAACAGAATGCTACTCAGCATAAAACAAAAAAACTCTTAATGCAATATGCAGGAATCATAAATTCATTTTGCTAAATGAAAGAAGCCAGACACAAAAAGCTACATGTTATAAGTTTTGTTATAGAACATTCTTCAAAAGGTAAAACTAAACCAATGGGAAATAGGCAGCTGTTAGCAGAGTTTGGGGATTGAAGAAGGGCTTGAGTGAGTACAAGGAGCAAAGGAAATTTTGAGTGATGGAACTGTTCAGTAGTGGTGGATACATGACTCCATGCACTCATCAGAACTCATAGAACTGTACATGAAAAACAAATTTTATTGCATGTAAATAAAAATATATTACAATCTCTGACATGCAGTCAAAGTAGGAAATTATATCACAGAAATAAAACACTAAAATAAATGAATTAAAGCATCCAAATCAAGGAGTTAGCAAAGATGAAATTATATCGAAGGAAACCAGATAAAAGCATAACATAGAATAAGAGCAGAACCGATGAGAAAAAAAAAAGCAGTTCCTGTAATTTCAATAATATTGATAAACTCTGACTATCCCAATCAAGGGAGGAAGGGAAGAAGGGGTAATGAAAGCATAAATACAAAATTAAAAGTAGCCAAGAAGAAATAGTACTCAAAACAAAGGACATTTTTTTTAAAATAAAATAAACAACTATTGCTTTGCAGAAACATATTTTGAATATTATAAAAAGTTGGACAATTTACTGTGAAGTCCAAACAGATCAACTGCTATAGAAGAAATAAAGAAAAATTCCATCCCTAAAAAATCAGGCCTAGATGATTATGCAGGGAAGTTCTACCTAAACTGTAAAGAGCAGGCCATTCCAATAACACCCCAAACAATGAACACCCAGGAGCGTAGATCTTGGTTTCTAAGACATAATCCCTCTGCACAAATGGACCAGAATGGAGACTGGCTGCTCTCAGAACTGAGGCCCACAATCCAACCACCCTCCAACAACTTGCAAAGCAAGAGAGCATTCAAAGATTAATGGAGAGATGTGCTTGAGAATGCAGGAGCCGACTGAAGGGATGACCACTGGCCAAATGTGGAGCAATTAGAGTATCAAGAATCACAGTGACTGAAACTGTTTGGGGGAAAAATGATTTAATAAATATAAATGAAATAACTCTGGAGGGGAGATGAGAGAAAGAGAGGAGAGACAGAGAGAAAGAGAGAGAGAATATGTCACTATTGGACTTAGTTGTCTTATATAGAGTTCACATGTCCAACCATCTTGGTTGATGTCTGCAATAAATAATATTGCTTCCTTTCACTTCCCTGAATATTTGAAAAAAAAACTATATTATAAAAGGCCTCTGGCCCTAACACCGTAATGACCATAGACCAAAGACCAGCACAGGTGGGTGGGGCCGCATGATTTCATATGCTGGGCTTCTAGTCCTATATAATAAAGAGGTAATATGCAAATTGACCATCACACCCTCACACAAGATGGCTGCCCCCATATGGTCAAAGATGGCCACCCCCATGTGGTCACAAGATGGCAACCATAAGATGGCCGGCAGGGGAGGGCAGTTGGGGGCGATCAGGCCAGCAGGGGAGGGCAGTTGGGGGCAATCAGTCTGGCAGGAGAGCAGTTAGGCATTGATCAGGCTGGCAAGGGAGTGGTTAGGGGGTGATCAGGCTGTCAGGCAGAAGTGGTTAGGTGCAATTAGGCAGGCAGGCAGGCAAGTGGATGGGAGCCAGCAGTCCCGAATTGTGAGGGGGATGTCCGACTGCCGGTTTAGGCCCGACCCCTGTGGAATCGTGCCTAAACCGGCAGTCGGACATCCCTCAAGGGGTTCCAGATTGGAGCGGGTGCAGGCTGGGCTAAGGGACACCCCCCTCCAGTGCATGAATTTTGTGCACCGGGCCTCTAGTATTATATAAAGTTGGAAAAACAAAAAAAATCAGAGATGAAATAACCAGAGATAAAGCAAACGTGCTGATTTGGACAGAACAGTTGAAGATGCAGCTCAGTGGGAGAAACAATTTGGAAATTTTGCATATGTACTCATTACTAGCAGATATTGAAAATTTTTACTAATTTTTAGATGTGGTAATGCTATATTGGTTAAATAGGAATGTTTTCTAATTTTTTAGAAGCTTCTAATGCATTTTATGGTGTAATATCATGATTCCTGAAATTTAAAAGATTTCAGCATAAATGGGAAACAATAAAAGTTTGAAAATAAGGATATACATTTGTATTTCCTTGATTTACATGAATAAATCTTGAAAGGATATAGAAAAATTAATAATGGTGACTACCTATGGTAGTTCATTTTATTTTATTTTGTCTGAGGGAACTGAGAGGATGGGGAAAGAAAAGATAGAAGAAGTTTCAAAGATATGCCTGTATATACATTTTTAAAATATATTTTTATTCAATAAAGTAAATAATTTTAGGATTAGAAAACTTCAGTTTTTAACAGATCAGGAATGAAAAGTAAAAGAAATTTTTAGATGCCTGAATGATTTCATTATATGGGATAATTGAAATAATATATTTTTAATTTTGTTTCCTATAGAGAAACCTATTCTTTTTAAGGTTCCACAGAATAATTATAAAAATTGATTATGCATCAGCGCACATATGAAAAACCCCAATGCATTTCAAAAGGCAGAAATCATACAGGCAAATACTCTGTCCACAGTGAAATAAAATTAATCTGCGTTCAAAGACAGATTTATATCCATAAAATCTTTTATTATTAAACAGGAAGAAATGAAAGTAAATGAAAGCATTCAGTCCAGGAAGTTAATATAAGAAAAACAAAGTAAGAGGAAGGAAGTAATTTTTAGAAAAGAAAATTCATGACAAAAATAGAATAAAACCAGATTTGATATACACATTCAAGAGCTCATACTTTGAGAAAAAAACTAATTAAAATTTCAAACATCTGGCAATCTCTTCAAGAAAAATGAGAAAACACACATACACAAAATAAGGAATGGGAAAATAGCTAGATAGAATATTAAATTAATAATACAGTAAATCCTGTCAAAATAAAGATGGTTAACTCTTTCTTGCAGAAATGGATGGTGTTTTCAGGAATGGTAGTTTTCCATAGCCTATTAAAGACTAAGTATACCATCTAAATGTATAAGTGGAAAAAATTTGAAGGATTATCAAAGCATCACTCTCCAAGAAAGGTGCCAAGCCCAGACATTTTGGGCTAAGTTCTTTCCAACTGTCAAGAAACAGATTATTACCATACTATGTATACTGTTCTGGTGCAGAGGCAATTACAGGAAGCTTCCCAATTTGTTTTACAAAGCCAGCACAATTCCAATCCGAAAACCTGACAAAAGTGGCACAAAAAAGAAAGTGGCAGGCTATGAATAGCCTTATTAAAATTCTAAATAAGATACTAGCAATTCCAGACCATCTATATTAAAATGACAATAGTTTATGACCAAGTAAAAATAAGGTATTTAAATATATCACATTAATAGATTTTAAAAAACATGTGATCATCGAAAAAGATGCCCCAAAAAGGCATCTGAAAAAAACATACACCACAAACCAATATCCATTCTTGGGTTAAAGAAAAAGAAAAGAAAAGAAATCTTTAGAAAAGCAGGATCACAGGTTACTTCTCTAACAGGGTGTCATCTCTTAGACTCCCCAGATTTTAGTCAAAAAATCACTTACATTAAGATCATCTAGGTGTTTGTTTAAAATGTACCTGGATATTTGCAAAAATAAAAATTTTTTTTTAAAAAATGTAGATATGTAGTCTTTTCTGTTGAATCAGTCATCTATGGCCACAATAATGCTGTGTAACAAACCTCCCCAAAACTCAGTGGCTTGGACCATAAGTTTTTATTTAGTCTGTGAACTGCACCTGGGATGTATAGGGGAGATGTTTCCTCTGGGGCTCAGTGTCCAAAATGGTACGGCCACAAGCCTTGGAGCTCTGCTCCACACCCCTCTTCCTCCTCCTGGCACCAGGAGCCAGCCTGGGCAACTCCTCATGGTGATAGCAGAGAAGCAAGAGACCACACACAAGCACAAAATCCCCTTTCAGGCCTCTGCTGGCATCACACCTTCTAACATCCCATTGGCCAAAGCAAGTCACCTTGTTAAGCCCAGTGTTAAGGAGTGGGCAAGGCATCTCCAGTAGAAGTGGGCTTCAAATTCCAACAGCAAGGGGGGTGGATAAAGGGATGAAGGATCAGGCCATATCTGTATTTTCCAAATTTCCTACAAGTATCATGTTACTTTTTAAATGTTTCATATTAAAAATATTAAGATTATGGATTTGAGAAATGTTAAGTATTTTCTTCTGCAGGAAAGAGAGAACCCACCACAGACCTGATCTTGGGCAGCATGGTCTGATGCTGGGTGGGAGGTAGGGAATCTGAAAATGAATGTGAGTTTCTCTGTTTATTGAAAGGGGAAAATGGACAAGAAAGAGGAAAGATGTGCTCAGATCGAAGGTGTGGGATAGCTTGGGTGGCTGCTTGAAACAAACAGTTAACTGGAAAAAGATTTTTCCAACTGTAGTTTGTAATTCATTATTGGATCCAGATAATAATTGAGTGAACCATACAAACTTTTTATAATGATTCAGAATACATTAGAAAACAGATTTGAATGCAGAGTGGATGGAAGTATGACCATGGAATATGTTCTATGGTGCAATATAAAATGTCTACTTTGTTCACTGAAAAACTTTCTGTAGAAGAGCCTTATAAGAAAGCTCTGGGAGCCTGGCCGGAGTGGTTCAGTTGGTTGAGCATTGTCCTGTGCACTAAAGAGTTGCTGGTTCAATTATGGTCAGGACACATACCTAGGTTATAGGTTTGACCCTCAGTCAGGGCACGGGCAGAAGGCAACCAATCGATGTTTCTCTATTTCTTCTCTCTCTCTTCCTCTCCCTTCCTCTCTCTAAACATGTCCTCAGATAAGGATTTAAAAAGTCTTAAAAAAAAAAAAAGTAAGCTCTGGGAAAGGAATAAAAAAAAGCATGCTTAGGCTCTACGAAGGATGATTTGGATAGCATGACCATGTACCCTAAATTAACTCTGATAGAATTATCCAGAGCATCCTTCTAATTCTCAAAAGTGTTTCAGTTGGGCCAATATTTATATGGTCAACTTAGAGATAGCTGAATCTAGCAACTTTAGTAGGGCCTAAGTACCCAGAGACAAGGGGCAGACTCCTCAAAGATTTCCCCAGAAGGGGGCCCCTTGAGCACCAGAATCCTGAAGTCCATGCTGTGATGGTCAGTCCCTGCACCACGCTCTGGTCCCCAGTAACTTAATCAAATACTAAACTAGGTGTTGTTGGGGATGAACTTTGTAGAAGTGGTCACATCTATAATCAGCTACTTTGAGTAAAGCAGATAATGTGGGTGGGCTTCAGCCAATCAGTTAAAGGCCCTAAGAACAAACACTGAGGAATCCCTAAGAACAAGGAGTTCTGTCTCAAAACTACAACATCAGCTCAGCCCGTGTGGTTCAGTGGTTGAGTGCTGCCTATGAACCAGGAGGTCATGGCTCAATTCCCAGTCAGGGCACTTGCCCGGGTTGTAGTCTTTAATCCCCAGTGAGGGGTGTGCGGGAGGCAGCCGATCAGTGATTCTCTCTCATCACTGATGTTTCTATCTCTCTCTCCCTCTCCCTTTCTCTCTGAAATCAATAAAAATATATATTTTTAAAAATGACAACATCAAATCCTGTCTGAGTTTTCAGCCTGCTGTTTGTACGATGGATGTCAGACTTGCAATCCCCCACAATCAAACAAGCCAATTTGTTAAAATAAATCTATATCCATATCTATTTAACTATCTGTCAATTTATAGATCTACTAGAGGCCTGGTGCACGAGATATGTGCACTCGAGGGGTCCCTCATCCCAGCCTGCGTCTTCTCACAGTCCGGGAGCCCTCGAGGGATGTCCGACTGCTGGCTGGGCCTAAGCCAGCAGTCGGACATCCTTAGCGCTGCCGCAGAGGCAGGAGAGGCCCCCGCCACCGCCACTGTGCTTGCCAGCCGTAAGCCAGGCTTCTGGCTGAGTGGTGCTCCCCCTGTGGTAGCACACTGACCACCAGGGGGCAGCTCCTGCATTGAGCATCTGCCCCCTGGTGGTCGGTGCACATCATAGTGACTGGTCGTTCTGCCATACAGTCAATTTGCATATTAGCCTTTTATTATATACTAGGGGCCCGGTGCACAAAAATTTCTGCACTGGGGAGGGGGTTCCCTCAGCCCAGCTTGCCCCCTATCACAT
>NW_005371371.1:2639350-2692733 GCF_000412655.1 Myotis brandtii | reverse complement strand
GCTGACAGTTAATTTGCATATACTCACTGATTAGCCAATGAAAAGGGTAGCGGTCGTACGCTAATTACCATGTTTCTCTTTTATTAGTGTAGACTAGAGGCCTGGTGCATGAAATTCATGCACTGGGGGGTGTCCCTCAGCCCAGCCTGTACCTTCTCCAATCTGGGACACCTTGGGGGATGTCCGACTGCCGGTTTAGGCAGGGATCGGGCCTAAACCAACAGTTGGACATTCCTCTCACAATCCGGGACTGCTGGATCCCAATCCCTCGCCTGCCTGCCTGTCTGATTGCCCCTAACCACTTCTGCAGGCCAGCCTGATCACCCGCTAACCACTCCCTTGCCAGCCTGATCGACGCCTAACTGCTCCCCTGCCGGCCCGGTTGCCCCCAACTGCCCTCCCCTGCAGGCCCAGTTGCCCCCAATTTCCCTCCCCTGCAGGCCCGGTTCCCTCCAACTGTCCTCCCCTGCAGGCCTGGTTGCCCCTAACTGCCCTTCCCGTGCTGGCCATCTTGTGGCTGCGGGCACCGCCATCTTTGAGGGCAGGGCAGTCAATTAGCATATTCCCTCTTTATTAGATAGGAGGATATCTCTATATATCTATAACTCTACATATCTATATCTATGTATCTACTTAATCAACGAGGAGACAGCAGAATTCCTGAATTCTTTCTTCTTCAGGAAACCTCAGTTTTGTTCTAAGGCCTTCACCTGATTGTATGAGGCCCACCCATATCATTGAGGGTAATCTGCTTTACTTAAAGTCATCTCATTGTTGGTGTTAATCATATCTACAAAATATCTTTACACCAATATCCAAACACCAAATATCTTTACACCAACATCTTTACCCTGTGCTTAACCAGATGGTACCACAGCCTAGCTAAATCCACAAACACAATAAACCATCTCAGAGTCACATGGCTCTGGATCCAGGCAGACCTGGAATGTGTGCATCCTGGCTCTGTGACCTGGGCAAGGGGCCACCTCTAGAAGCCTCAGTTATCTTAGTTTTAAAATAAGAATAAGAACAATTATGTAGAACAATTATTGAAAGAATGAAGTACATGCTCAATAAGAGATAGGTTTTGTTATTGTCCCAGTGACCACCCTGGGGGACAGCGAAATGCTGGTGGCAGAGGAGAAAATAGGACAAGCTGTGAGCATCATGTGCCTGCTCTGGAGGAAACTGTTTTCTCTAATAACTCGAGGTGGTGGCAGTACAGACTTCCGGTTTGGGAGACAGGCTCCCACTGAGACGTGCCCCTGGGACCTGTCCCACTTTGTCACAATTCCACCAGCTACCAAACAAGTGCCTGATTATGATCTGAGGTTGTCTGCCTCTGCCTGCAAAAGAAGGGTGGCTCTCAGCGGAGTCAATTAAGGCTGCAGGCTTCTCTCCCCTCCTGCACCCCACGCCCAGAACTCTCACACACAGCCTCGCTGTCATTACCTCATAGGCCTGGCAGGACAGAGTCCTGTTTAAACCCTAATTCCTTTCTAGGAACAACCAGTTGACTGAAACACAGTGTTTTCCCAGGAAAGTAGGTCTACGAAGCGGATCCTATTACAGCACATCCAGGTCAATGTGAATGAAAACAACAGAATTCATAAAGCAAATAAAAAATAAACTTCAGCTGCTTTAACTCCCTAGACTAGCCTCAAAATGCAGGTACTGGTGGATTCTGTGGGGTGACGCACAGTTTATACGCCTAGAGTGTTATGATGTGCTACTTAAGTCATAGCTGACAGGGTGCCAGGGCTGTATTCGTTAGAGAAAACAGATCAGCATTAAATTTCTTTGCCGTTATGTAACTGCTTTTACTTAAAGGATTACTTGTACTCATACAAGAATGAGCCATCTACCTTCTTAAAGTACCGAGACTGTTTCACGAACTACAGACATACGTATATAGATTTCATATGTACACGTTCGCTCCTTTAATTGATGACAGAAATGGGAAACTTACTTCCCTTTGTGACCACATTCAAAGGCTTCCCTTTGCTTTTAGCTTTCTGGATATTTCATTTGATTATACAGTAATTCTGAGCCCCTAATAAGATCATCAATCAGCAAGATGAAAGGGATAACTATGAAATTCTGTGGAGCACCCATTTCAGTGCCCTGACACGGATCTTTCTTTTTCTAGTGAGTTGAAAACAATTCTTGAAGAAAAAAAAACATTTCAAAAAGAAAAATATTTTTTCCCAGAGATTTCAAACAGGATGTTATTACTGCTGGTTCTATTACATTAGAAAACCTTTATTAAAACCACCTTTCTCTGGCCTTTTAAATGGAGAGGCATGTAGCAAATTTGGCAAACGCAAGAATACTTCTGTAATGCTGAACAGAAATGCATGGGCACTTGTAACATGAAGTATACTGATGTGTTTTAAAAATTCCATCCCCTTTCTATATACCTCATTCTCTTTGCTTCCTGGAAAAATGACCTTTTAATCAAATTGAGATTTATCATCAAACCCTTGGAATTCAAGTAACAAAAGGGAGGATTGACTTACCATTAATGCGGTAACTTCCACCTTCCACTCTGGGCAATTCAGTATCCAAATTTGCTTTATTAAATCCTATATTTGCTAGTTTGGTGATCAACAAAACCTAACCTAATTACTTTATAAATCAGGATTTCAGATTATGTAACATGGCTCTGATTGGGCTGAATAGGGCTAGAGAGAAAGCTGGGTTCTGAGATGTTGCCTCGACCTATTCATTTATTTTTCAATATTTGTCACTTCTGTTGTGCATATATCCTGCCCTTAATGAGTTTTTGTATATTGAGGGAGTTAAACCAGTGTATGTTAATCAATTATTTATTAATAAGGCTGAGTAAAAAAAAATTTATTGAAATAAAAAAAATAAATGATTGGCTCACAATGACATGGGATTCAATAGATATGGGCCTGTCTGGGCTAATCTGTGCTGGACACACTCTTGTGTCTCGTGTGTGATCAGTCTAGAGGATTCTGCTGACCTGGGCTATATTTACCATCTGTCTGGGGCTCAGCTACGAGTTGGCTGACCTGGGAAGGTCTCAAGCACCACAATGAGAGAACTCATCTCTGTTCCATATGTCCTGACTCCTCTGGAAGACCATGGCTCAACAGCCAGGGCGAGGGCAGCCCCAGCAACTCAAATACTTTTGAGGCCTCAGCTTACATCATGGATGCTGACATCCCATTGGCCAAGGGAAGTCACATAGTCAACTGAGAGTAAGAGTGGAAGGGGTCTGCAGGGGGCATTGGCAAAAGGCTTGGAAATAGAGAGAGGTGGAGAACTGGGGCCATTTCTATAACCTAGCACCCTTGGTGCCTAAAGATGAGCTTAAGTGAAGAACAAAACCATATGCAGGCTCAGAGAAATGAGACAGAGAGGTCTCTGACTGAGTATCCGAGAAGGCTTCCTGCTGGAGGTCAGAGGCAGACACACATTGTCACATCACAGATGCCGTTCAAGCTACTGCTTTCACTCAAAATAGTGAGGATGCCCAAAGTCATAGCTCACTCACCCTGCACATGCCCTTGGTTCCATGGGCCTCCAAACCTGGACTGCTCAGTCTGCTTCCTGTCTCTCAGCAACCTCAATGACCTCAACTCTCTTCCTATCCCTCTGCAGCACAAGATTCCAGCTCATGATGGATGGGACAACTGCCTGCTGAAGAAAACTCAGAAAATGGGCAGGTTGGAGCCATTAATTATTGTTGGTCTCCAACTTCAGCTTGACACTAAGCTACATTCACTCATGATTGGAAACTTTCATTCAATATGGCAAGCTCCCCACTGTCCTCTAACCACCCCTCTTCATCGTCTAGACTTGTGAGAAAAAGTGGGGCAGTTTGTCAGCTGCTGCAAAATCCTGCCCACTGCCAACAATATTTGGTGGCACCCTTTCCTTCCATCTTTCCTCCCTCCCGCCTTATCCCCCACCCTCCCTTCCCTTCTTATCCCTTCAACCCTCTTTACTTCTCAGAAGCTCAGAACCTTCTCATATTCAAGGATAACCCTTTCAGCCAACTGTGTCCTCAGAGATGTTGGTTCAGCAATTATCACATCTCTCTCCTCTATCGTCAAATTTTTTATTTTTTCCCTCTCTTCTTTTTCCCCCCAATCTATGAACTGTCTCTCATCCTAAAAAATAGAATGAAATAAAACAAAGAAATAAAATCCCCATGGACTTGGTGTCTGCTCTCTAGCTATGCTGTCTCTTTCCTGCTTCTATCAGCCAGTGCATTAAAAACTAGTCCACACTTTCTTTCCACTTGCTCATTACTCATTCATTCTTCAAACTCTGTAATCTGGAGCACATCACTGAAACTCCTATTGCAAAGGTCGTCAATGACCTCATTATTCCCTAATTCAAGAGATGGTTTTTTATGCTTATCTGTCTGGTCATGTCTGCCGCCCTTAATCCTGAGTATTTGATATTTCCCTTTGCTTTAAAAGCCAGTCTCCTTCTGATCCACTTTTTCCTCTCATCCCCTCCCTGATTGTTCTTTCCCTGCTTCTTCTGGGCCCCTCTCTGCTGATCCACTCACTTTTGAAATTCCCCAGAGAGTGCTCTCCACAGCAGACTGTTTTATCACATTCTTTGTGCCTTTCATGGTCAAATGACATTCACGTTGCTATTTCCAGTTCTAAATTCTTCCAAGAGTCATAACTCTGTCTCTTCCATTGTTGGCTTACTATGTAGACACAGATGGCTCTAGGTGTCACACACCACGTGTCACAACTGAACTCTTCATCTCAATTCACTACTACTTCTCTTCCTCTTATTCCTCCAGCTTATCTTCCTTCTCTCACTCCTCTTGGGCTTTCTTCTTTCCTTTTCTGCAGACATATTAAAATGCAAATCCCATTTTCTTTCTTTCAACCATATAATTTAATTCGAAAATGGAATGTTTTTTGAATGGAGAAGAAATTTCAATGACTTTGAAAGTTGATCATCTATCATTAAAATCTGTGCATCTCTCTAAAGAAATGAATTCCTCCATGTTATTATAGATGGTTAACTATCCTCATATCCTGTGTCATGGGTTGTATGAGAATCAATTAAACCAACCCTGTTTCCTGTTTTCATAAGCTTACAATGAATGTGAGAATCAAAGCAACTATATGTAAAATTTAAATGATTGTGACATCAACATAAATGGAAATTAAAAGATTTTCAGTATATAATCATTTTGTGTTATTTCTTCCTGTATTGGCAAAAGTATAGTTGAAACTTTATGATTAGGATGTTCAAACTCAGCATAGGAGGTGGAGCTTTTGACGCTGACTGGCATAGAAACTGACCAATCAGAACCTAATCTGGGTGAATTGCGAAGGCAGAACCTAATGTGGGGGCTGAGGAGGGGTTTTAAGGGCAACCGCTATTTGGTGTAAGGCAGGGGTCCTCAAACTACAGCCCGCGAGCCACATGCAAATACAAATATTGTATTTGTTCCCATTTTGTTTTTTTACTTTAAAATAAGATATGTGCAGTGTGCATAGGAATTTGTTCATAGTTTTTTTTTAAACTATAGTTCGGCCCTCCAACGGTCTGAGGTACAGTGAACTGGCCCCCTGTTTAAAAAGTTTGAGGACCCCTGGTGTAAGGTGTAAGAAAGCGGTTCAATTTTTTAATGACTGGTTTGGCATTATAGTGCATATGGCTGGCTATCAGTCCAGATATAGGGATTATATGTTTTTGTCTGCCAAGAGCATCTCCTCCTGCTGAAAAAGGCTTCCCTCCCCCCCCCCATTTAAGCAATCCTATCCTATATAATCTATCTATACTAATAAAAGGGTAATATGCTAATTAGATTGGGTTGACCGGCCATCTTCCAGACGTCTGACTTCCTTCAAGACAAAGCCATGGTGGTGGGGGACGAGGCAGAGGCAGTTAGGGGTGATCAGGCCAGCAGGGGAGGGCAGTTGGGGGTGAGATCAGGCCGGCAGGGGGCTAGGGGCAATTAGGCTGGCAGGGGAGGGCAGTTGGGGGTAACCAGGTAGGCAGGGGATGGTTGTTGGGGGTGAGATCAGGCCTGCAGGGGAGGGCAGTTAGGGGCGATCAGGCAGGCAGGCAGGCAGTGGGGTTAGGGGCAATCAGGCGCAGGCAGGTGTGAGTGGTTAGGAGCCAGTGGTCCCAGATTTCGAGAGGGATGTCCTGATCCCTGTGGGGATCGGGCCTAAACCGGTAGTCAGACATCCCCCAAGGGGTCTCTGATTGGAGATGGTGCAGGCTGGGCTGAGGGAATCCCCTCCGTGCACAAATTTCATGCACCAGGCCACTAGTCTACAATAATAAAAGTGGAATATGCTAATTAGACCGGACGGCAGGCATTCTGGACAAAGCCGGGGCTGCGAGGGAAGCCTGGGTCCCAGGTTAAGCCAGCAGGTCATTATCTCCCAAGGGGTCCCAGACTGCGAGAGGGCACAGGCCGGGCTGGGGGACCCCCCCCCCCCCGCCCCGCCATCCACAAATTTTTTGCACAGGGCCACTAGTCATAACTATAAAAAAATATAAATTCCAAATTGATAAAAGATTTAAAAGCAAAATACCAAAAAAAAATTAGAATAAAGCAAGTTGAAGACTTTTTTTCTATAACTTTGAGTAGGAAGGTCTATCTAACCATGACTCAAACATCAAGGAAATAATCAATTAAGATAAATGACATTTTTTAAATAAATATTTGAGATTTATATCAGAAAGGGCTCATTTTATAAATATATAAAAATCTCCCACAAACAAATGAGTTTAACAGCAAAATAGGGAAATGGAAAAAAGATATGAAAAGAGTTTACAAAAATGAATAAGATTATTCTCAAAATGACCAAAATACACTCACTTCATGCCTAAAAAGGAAAATGTAAATTAGATATACATCAAGAAATCTTTTTTTTAATTGTAAAATTAGCAAAGGTTTAAAATTTCCACATCACAGTGTTCTTGGAAAAAATGCTACTCTCCTACACTGCAGGTGGCAATGTAAATGAGGACAATCCTAAGGTGACATGCCAACACCTATCAAAATTACAAAAGCATATGCCCTATGACATTTTCAGAAATTTTTCCTACAAAAGCACTCACATTATGTGATGCCTTTTCCTGGATATATAGTCAAGTTCTTGGGAGTGGTACAGGGAGGAATGGAGAGATGGGAGGGATTCTATTTCATACTTCCAGTCCTCTGGGCACCAAAAAGAACATCAGTCCTAATTCCCCACCGGAGAATGAAGAATAATAATCACTTAGAGACCTGCAAAATGCCACATTCTCTCCACCCCCATTGCATTTTCCAGTGGCCCTCCATAGACACAAATGCCACTAACCATTTCACATGGGTCTTGCATCATGGTCCCCATCAATTCTCAATTCTTATTGTCAGTCTCTTCTTCACCCCAGAGCTCAGATTTTCTAAATGTGTGCTTCAAATGACTTAAGCAAAATAGTGACAGTGTTTCGGTGCTTACATTGGCCTCTACACAAACACAATTGTGTTGAAGTCCTAACCACTGGCAACTTATTTAGAAACAGGGTCCTTAAAGATGTATTAGTTAAGATGAAATCATACTGGACTAGGGTGATCATAATCTAATATGACTGGTGTCCTTAAGAAGAACACAGGGATAGAGATAAGTCCGTGTGATGATAGAAGCAGAGGTTGTGGTAATGCTGCTACAAGCCGGGGAACACCAAGGATTACTGGCAATGCCAGAAGCTAGAAAGAGGCGTGGAAGGATTTTCCGAGGGAGCCCACCTCTACAGACACCTTAATAAAGGACTTTGACCTTCCAGAACTGTGAGAGAGTACATGTTTGTTGTTTTAGGCCTCCCACTTTGTGGTATTTTGCTAGGACAGCCCCAGGAAACTACCTCAGGACTCAAAGGAGAGAACTGAACTGTTGTGATGAATAAATGAATGCCTTTTGTATCAGAGAAGAAAGCACCTCTGAAAGGCCGAGTAATGACTCAAAGCTGATCTCATCCCGCCCTCAGACCCTTCACCCAACCCCAACTCCAAACACACAGTGCAGAGTGGGAGAAGATGGAACAGCTGTTTAAGGAGGATTATTACCCTTGAAACGATGCTGCTGCTCTTTGAATCCCCAGACACTGCACTCACCCCCCTGGGCCTCTGTCTGAATCATTATCATTCTTTACAACAATCCACTGTCCACCTCAGCAAGCCATTAAAAAGGTTGGTACCATGTTTAACAACAATAAAGGAAGTATGGTAGCTCCATTTTCAACTTAATATAATGGGTCTCTGGAAAATACATCATATATTTCTTTTCTTAGTGTCATCTTTCCTTACATTCATGCACAAGTAATAACATTTTTTAAAAAATTTCTAAGGTAGTTACTAAACCCTGATCAATGCAGAGAAGGACCATATATCAATACATTACACTGTCTCATTTATCATCTGCTCTGAATACTTAAAACACAAGCGCATCCAATGCTTCAAAAAATTCACCCTGGCCTATTTTCCATGGAGGGGAGGAGTCTATGGCATTAACTTTAATTCCACATACAATATTCTACTGATGTTTCCAGAACATAATTTCAAAATATTACACTTCCCGCACAAAACATTATTCACAGTCAGCTATCATATCTTAAAAGTAAAAATGTCTGCACACATGCATTTGATAACCAGGGAGTTAAGAAATACTGTAATAAATTTGGGCGCCTAAGAAGAGTATAAAATACTTTTAAGGTGAAAACGGTCTTGTGGAACGTGCCACAATACATGTTGTCTTTCCATGAGCCGGCTCCCCAGAGGAGTGGTCACAAATTATAGGGTGTCCTCCCACCTTCTGCCACTTTCCTGTGCTCTCCACACGGGCCCTCGAACTGAATGTCTCAAATCCTTCGCGATTCACGCCTGATGGTTCACAACTGGGCAAAGGATCTCTACGAAGGGAAAACAGAGTGCTTCACCCTCCACCAGTGAATGCTCAGGGGAGGCTACGTGTTCAGGATCTGGGAGTGTGGAGGACAAGAGAATCTCACCAAACCCACGGGGCAACACTCATCCTCGGACTGAAGAGGAGATAGGAGAATTGTAGTCAAGCCCTTCCATACTGACAGGCATGAACTTGGCTTTCTCCTCCTGGCTTTAAAGAAACTCTGTTTTTGTGGTGTGTTTTTTTAGTTTCTTCCTTCACGTAAATGATCCCGTATGCCACTTTTACTCGGAGGTTTTCAAAAATGATGTCGTTTCTTTCAAACTGCCTATGTTGTGTCATATTGGAAGCCGAGACACCAGTAGCCAGGAGAGCAGAGAGCGGAAGCCCTTATCTGGATAATTCAGAAGAGAAAATAAAAACCTCCTTCGCTCCAGATTGCCCAAATCACTTATGAGCTAGAGAAAGGTGTTGTCTGAAAGAGCCAGGAAATTGACACATATTTCCTTCTCCCATTTGCCAGTAAAGATCCGGCCAGACTGAGCGCCACAGTCAGTTTTTCATCCTGGATTAAAATAGAACAAATTGACACTAATAGAGCGCTGTCTGGGAATGAAGGAAGACGTTGTCTCCTTTGAAGCTGATGGGGAGCAGAGTTCAATAATTGAAACAGCAGAGCTTTGCCTCCACGGTCCCTGCTGTTTTGTCAATAAGCACAGGGAGGCACGCGAGCACTTACCTTGTTTTAGAGTATGATTGTGAGGTGCATCATAATCCTTTCTTTCCAACAAACGCGTAGGCTTCCCTCACGGCCTTTCCCAGTGTGGTCCTTCCAAAAACTGTCACACGCGTGGGTTAACGGTAGACTTTTCTCTCCGATCGGGTTTCCTTCCACCCATCGACCTTTCCGGGTCACCGAAGGGGCTTCCTTCACATTAGACAGGCAAGCCCTCCACCCAGAGGTATTTGATTTGTTGTTTGTTTGTTTTAATTTTCTCATTTGAGTTTTCTTTTTAAAACCAAACAGCCTTGCTCTAAATAATACCTTCCATAAAAAGATATTGAAAACGGTATCACTGACTGCAGCTTAAAATACTAAGAACAGAGCCACACCACATGGATTTAGACAAAAATATGAAGAGGTGTCTGGCTGTAAATCGATTTTATAACGTGACTCTCGGGCCTCTTTAATCGGAAAGAAGCTGAGGCACCACATTATCACATACTACAGGTTTGTCGCATGGATTCAATTAGTCTGATGTGGTTTTTGTCCCCCACAGAGTGCTAAGTGGGCAACAGAGCTATTCTTGGGACATACAATGAGTCTTGGGGGCCATCTTATTGGCATGAGGGGGTACAGGGGTACTGTTTTGTGCAGAAGAAGCTCTTATTTATTTTGCTACCCCCCAAAATGGGTGGGAGCTGATCCCCAATGGGGAAAAGATACACATAAGAGGTAGATGGGGGGTGGGGCCATTAGGGCAGACTATGGGCAAAACAGTGGCTTCACCCACTGTGGAACTCACTGCAATCCTCCTTTACAAGATGATGTGAGAAAAGGGAGATGACCAGAAGCTGAATGAGGACTTGTGTTTTGTATACCTTTAAAGTAAGAGGATCAAACTATTGTTTTTAAAGGAACCATGCTACAATTACTAATTAATTATTCTGAAATCATAAATGAAACGTTGGCATTTGCTGCATTGCACAGTTAAGCACAAAACATGTCACGCTCAAAAACAAAGAAACCCACTGCACTCCTGACTTTATTTCATTTACTAGTACAACTGTGTTTGGGACCCCGCTCCCAGCGCTAAGGAAGCTGTCAGAAAAGCTGATCAGCAGCAGAGCACACACCCAACTGCGCTTTGGGGGGCCATTATGTTTCTTCAGAAAAGGATTTTAATGAGGGTGAGTTTACAAATTCACTTAAGCTTGTTTTCTAGATATTCTCCTACTGCAAGAGCTAATGCAGCCCCTTAACGAGGCATGCATGCACCTTTCTCACCGAGGAGCTCAGGCCTGTGCTGAAAGTCATTTCAGCCAGCTGACTGGAATATTTGAGAAACCATCAAAACATAACTCCAAGGGCTTTACGCCGGCCCTGCTGACACGTCTGACATTTCAAATCATAGAACTATAAGAGTCTCAAAGCCATTCTGCAACGGTGTCAACCAGCGGCGGAAACGCGTGTCTCCCCAGTCATGTCATTCTTTATTTGATCAAAGATGAAAGCAGCCAGTTTTGAAATGAAAGTGCATTAAAACATCTGATTCCTGGGATGTATTAAAGACTGCAGAGTCTAGCAGAGAGCAAGGGGAAAGACACAACCAGTCAAGAGGGGAAAACACTTTGTTTTAGAGGAAAATTCAAGAATAAACTGAGTCTGGTGTTGCCTATACAAATCTACTGTGCCATTCCAAAGCAGTGAAATATTATATAATTTCAGGATTTCAGTGCTAGGAGACCCTTAGAGATCTGGGACATTGGGAATATGGCATCCCAAACTCTGGAGACACTGGCTATAGCTTTTTAAAAAAAATACATGTGTGTGGGGGAAAATTAGAAAATGACAGTTTCTATTAGATTTGTTCTGAAATACATATTTTTTCTTATTGTTTCTTCAATGTATGAAACTCCTTCTTTAGAACCCTTTGGTTTGTAATCATTTTGGATACTCAGAAAATTAATTGGTGATATATGAAGTAACTGCAAACTTATTACTAAACCATTAATCCATACAATGTTCCGGGCTTAAAGTTCTTGTTTGTGTTTCTCAGGAAAGTAATTAAAAGGGGTAGCTTTTCCTGATGCATAATTTTAAAATCAATATGTTTTAAAACTCCTAAATAAATAGTTTGGAAGCCTAGATCTGCTTGTGTGATTTAGAAACTCAAAATGTTACATTTTGTTTTTCAGATTACAAAATAATAAATTTCCAGGATAATCCATGTATGTTTTAGTCATGTCAAGGAGGAGAAAAAGGAAAGAAAATGCCACTTGGACATATGCTCTACAACAGTTTCTCAACCTGGAACCATTGACATATTGAGTCAGATAAATCATCATCATGGAGACTGCCCTGTAAATTGCAGGATATTTAGCAACATCTCTGGACTCAGTCTACTAGATGCCAGTAGCACCCCCTTCTCTCCGGTGTGACAACCAAACATGTCTCCAGACATTGCCAAGTAAAGTATTCCTTGGTAGCGAGGGGTGAAAGCACCCCAGTTGAAGAACCACTGCCCTCCAGAAAGGGATATCTAAAAATTGGTGCATTTAAAGCAAGAATTGGAGTGGTCATTCTTAAGTAAACAACTTCAGTCTTGGGAATCTCATTTTATTGAGGATTTGGAGTACAAAATTGTAGGTATGATCAGTCTATTACAGAACGATGTTATGGTGATTCATTCCATCTTGGAGAGAATTCACACTAATATTAAAACACAGATAATAACTGAGTATCTAATACTCTATCTGAAGAGTGTCATGTAATAGTACCAATGGCCCTTTGAGGGTGTAATGTTTTTATTACCACTTTTCAGTTGAGGCATAGCAGTCTTAAAGAAAGCACAGATATGACTTCTCACACAGCTAGTATTAAGGGAATGAAGAACCCAGACTCACATCTAATGAACCCTCTGTTCTTTGGTCTTCTCCGCCATCTCATTGCCACCTATAGGTCTCATTGGTGGTCAGTCCACCAATTTACACAGGTCGAAAGTAACATCTCTCTAGAGCTTCCCCAAGCATTCCAATCACTTCAGCCATAGAAAACTAACTGACTATTTTCAAAGGTCAGTTAAAATATTATTTCTTTTTTACTTTTATTAAAAATAAAAAAGAAATCTAATGCTGATAAAGTTAGACTTAGATTCTTGAATTACCGAGGCATCCATAGAATATACACAAGCAGCGTCCAACCCCACACAGCCTAATGGCCGTGAGGAAATCAGAGCATCTGGCAGTTCAGATCCATAGCCAGCTTTCAATGAGGCCTCATGACTAATGAATAAACATTAACATTATAAATGAATATCAATAAATATTATGTGTGGGTGATTAATCATATGACAACAAAAATAATTGCAGGAGCACATGTCTGGATCAGACAAATGTTTAGAGTTGAAAATAATAAAATATGTCTTGCCTATTAGAAACTACAAGACCAATATTTATATAGAATCTTTCTCCTACCTTTTCCATTAATATTTTAGAAATTATGGAGAGGTGAGGGACAGAAAGTAAAAATACAAATTTTTAACCATAACAGAAATTAATCAATGAGTGTTACTAAAAAGTCACAGTGACTAAATCCTGAAAGTGTTCATCACTTTTAGGTACATTTTCTGTGCCACACAGTGCTTGACATTGAAATTATGGAAGTGAACAAGTCAAATATGGTCTGCATCTTCATGAAACTTATAATTTAGTGAGCAAGACAGTCAGTAAACAGGTAAGTGAATTTTTGAAAAATGAAAGTGTGGCAAGCGCTATGAAGGAAACAAAGAATGACTGTAATAAAAGCTAATGAGGGAGGTACTTTTCATGATACAATCAGGAATGACTTTTCAAGAAATGAGGGTTAAACTGAGAACTGGAGGAGTACTAAAATCCAGCATGGGAAGAGGGAAGCAGAAAGATTCTGAGGCAGGAAAGTGTTTGGAGGATCTGGAAGAAGGCAAAGATCATGAACACAGTAAGGGAGGAGCATGGCTTTCAAGGAAGGTGGAAAGGTCAGATAATGTGGGGCCTGATAGGCAACAGAAAGAGCTTCTCAGTGTACTGGGAAGCCGTTGAAGTGTCCTAAGCAGGGAAGTGAGAAAACCCAGTGAACTTTGAGGATCTGACTGATGGCTGTGGGGCAGGAAGGGTGGTAGGGAAGATGGGGGGATGGTCAGCAGGGGGATGTTAGGAAGGTCTTGGGATGGAATAGATGAGACAGGAGTGTGGCTTGGGTAAGGGATGGGAGAGAAAGAAAGTGGTTGGTAATGACACATCACTTAGGAAAAGACTTGAAAGGGTTTGCTGAAAGATGGACCACAGGGACAAGAAAAAGGAAGCAGAGAAAACAAAGACGAACCAAGGAATTCTGTCCTGAACAGCCAAGGCGGGTTGTGATGTCATTCATAGAAATGGGAAGGACTAAAAGAGAAAGTGAGAGTTAAGAAATCTGTTTTGAATAAACATGAGATATGCATGAGACTTTGAATTAGATAAATTGGACACAGAGGCCTAGATCTCAGGGAGAGACAAGGGCTGAACATGTAAATTAGAAGTGTAGGATTTGGAACTATGGGAATGACTAAGCTCATCTGTGACATGGCCCAGGATGGAACTCCGAAGAATGCTAACATTGAGAACTTGCAGAGGAAAGAGGAACTGGAGAAGGAGAAGGAAAAAGAGAGGGTCATGAATTAAGAGGAAACCCCAAGAGTGCAGTCTCACAGAGGTTAAGCCACACAAAGAGTATGTCCTGTTTATTCAACAAATATTGCTGGCACAACTATGAAGTTGGGCACTTTTAAAATTGTTTGTGATACAATGGTCAACAAAACAGACAAGTCTTTTGCCTCTTGGAGCTTCTGATCTAGGGAGAACATTTGTTCCAGGAATGTGTGATTGGTTTGTGTTGAATAACTCTGAGACTTGAGGAAAAAGAGGACACAAAAGCATTATTTAGATGTGCAGGTCTTTGGTAATGCTGATGTGAACATCCAGATTTGAGTTGCAATCAGTGTCCAGATCATGAGGCAATACAAGCAACATATGTGGACTGGTCTTTTGAAAAATTTGACTATGTGAGGGGTGTGGACAGGTGAGCCAGTCTAAAGAGGAGAAGTAGAGTCATACATGTAATCATTTAAATATAGAAGACTCTAGAGCACGTGGAATGCTGATGGTAATTATCTTATGGAGAAGGAGAAATGCATGTGGGATGAAGAGGACCAAACCACAGCAGCATTTCTTTAAGAGGTTAAGGGTGGGTGGTGGCCAGAGCGTCCACAAAGAGACAAGCTCCTGATATGGAGAGAAACAGGAAGAAAGAGGATGGGTCAACACAGGTAGATTTATCATTGTGTGCCTGGCAGATGAGTGCATTCTCACTTGATGTCCTGGTGAAGTGTGATATTAGCTGACCAGCCAGGAAAGAGGGCATGAAAGGATCAGCATAGATGAGAATCAAATAGGCTTCAGGAAGAGTAGGGGGGATTTTTTTAAAGAAATATAGCAGGCCCATTTGAAGGTTTGCAATTGTGAACTCAGAGTAAGACCAGGTGCCTGGTTGTGTCATATTCTCTAGTCATGTTGACCACTCCACTTGAGTGGCAGTAGACAGTGGTGAGAGTCATCCAAGATTGGGGTGTGTTGGGTAAGTGAGGCCAAGGAAGAGAGGCAGGAAAGTCTCAGAAGTCAATGGCATTTGTCAGGGATTAGTTCTAAAGGTGAACCATGGAAAGAAAGGAATGTGAAGAAAGAACTGGGTGACAGATGAGAAGCCAAGACTCTTGAGGGCCTCAGTCAGATTCTAGAGCAGAAATTCTACTCATCTCCAAAGGGTTTTACCAGACTTAGACACATGATTCCTATGAAAATGTGATACCCTGTGGCCCAAACAATGATGATCTCAGGTGTTTAACTAACTTGTTTCTGCTCGATGTCCCTCTCTCATTTTTTGTTATCTTGAAATCATCCTACTTTTGACAGGTAGGCAGGGCTGATGGTTTCCTATTAAACAGAACTGGAGACACTGACTGCAAGTAGCCTCCAAACAAGCATACTATATAATTTACCTGGATTAGTACCTGGTATGTACCATCTGAAAAATGAACAATTGAGCTGTAATAATACATCTGTTCCCTTGAAAAAAACCCTACATTGAGATGGTCAAAATATGGTATGTAACTGAGAAAAAGGATCGTGCTATGGCTGAGAGAAAAGGATTCAGTTCAATATATTTGGGTAGATGAGGCCAGGAGAGCATGTCTCTGAATGGTCTGGGTGGAAAAACACAGTAAATAATGCCAGTTAACAAGAGGGCATGAAAGGAAGTATGGATTCCACCAATGTCTTTCATTTTGCAGCTTTAACTCTATCCCCAGCTAAAACCGTTATTTTCCAAAACTGCTCTAAAAAATGCAACCCAAATGGAAATATTGTGTTTCAGCATGGCAGGAACTAAGGTCTAAGACTGACATAATGTGTCTGGAAAGTCAGAATTGCTTTTCTAAATGATCTCTTTTATCTTCCTGTATGTTCATTTGTAAGTAATTAAATGCATGCACGCACACACATACACACGATAGCAACTCAAAGAATAGTAATGTCATTGACAGCAAAAGTAATAAACAGGAGGAAATTAAAAGAACCCAATAACGCCCAGGAAAAAAAACACATCTACCAGATTTAATCAGAAGAAATAAAATATTCTCCAGGCCCTATTACAAAGATCCCTTGTGCAAAAAGAAAAAAAAAAGTGGCATAAATGGAACAATTAGAATGGATATGGAAAGGGGGTGGCAGATACACAGATGAGGCAGGGATACATCTGTACAGAGCAAGTATCCCCAGCAGAATTCAAATGAGAGAGTCAAACAAGAGATGTGCCAGATGCAAAGAGGAGCAGTAAAAATGGAGTAATTGAATCTGTCCACTGCTGCACTGCCAGGAAGCCTACAAGTCTCCCAGGCAGATCCTGGGCCTACCAGGCACCTTATTTCAGTTAATCGTGTGCTCCTCTCTTCTGCCATCATGCCTATCTCATACAGAGTCAGGATTCTGAAGATGTGACAAGCCATTGGCAATGATTATTCACCTCATAGACATGCATCCATCTTGCCCTACTGAGCAGACAGGACTGATCTTTCCCGTAATGCAGAAAGGGATTAGACAATCTGACTTCCCCATTAGAATACTTCTCATGCTCAGTGAGAGATGGGTTCTTGACAAATTGATTATGGCATCAAGCATTTAGCAATATTATGAATGTCTGTGTTTAGTGAGTAACCTTGTCCTTGAGACATTTATTAGAGCATGCAATAGACAGCTTCATAATCAATCACCTAATCTATATGGGGAAAGAGGGTGGCTGGGGGCTCCCTCCTCCTTCAAATACACATACCAAATGGTGGAGATATTAATGGAGTACTTACTATGTTAGTTCTTTACATACATTTTTCATTAATTCATAAACTAATGCTATAGAGTGTCTATGCTTTGTTGAGCACCAGAGGGTTCCAGGAATGAGATGGGTAGAATCCCTGTCCTCATTGAACTTGAAGTCTAATCTGGGGGCAGTCTGCTGACAAAGTCCTGCTCTTTCATTTATGTATCACCATTTATTGTGTGCAAGAGGTGGTGATGCATAGAGCTCCTGCCATGATGGAAATATTCTGTAATTCTTTGCTGTTCAGTATGATAACTACTGGTTGCATGTACTATTGAGCCCTTGAAATGTGGCTCATGAAGCTAAAACTAAATTTTTCATTTCATTATTTTTAATTTCATTTAAATAGCCTCATGTGGCTAGTAGCTACTCTACTGAACAATGAAGAAGGGAGAGCAATAACCTAAGATATTCTACCCACCTCTATCAACATATTGAAGATGTTGTCTGGCCATCATCCTACAATACATGTGCCTACTTACACACTCATTTTACCATCTCCTTTTTTTTAATTTCCAAAAATTAGATTACACTCAACATTCTCTTCTTTTTGCACTTACCAACTTGCTTTTTGCACTTACCAACTTGCCATGAATACCTTAGAAACATACAATTACTTTAAATAGTTTTCCCACTTTTCAAAATTTGTCTAGGAGCATACACTTATTTTAAATCCTTGTATAATGTTCTCTTTTCTTTGTGGACCCTAATTTACTGACTCAATTTCCCATTTGAGGAAAGTTGGGTTGTTTCTAATATTTTGCTATCACAAATAAAGATGTAATAACATCTGTGTCCATAGGCATGTGATTATTTTCTTTTGAAAAAGTTCTCCAAATAAAATGGCTGAGTTAAAAAAAAAAAGGTATACCCATATTTAAGAATTTGATTCCTATCACTAAGTTGTTCCCTAAAAAATAAAAGGTAACAGTTTACACTCAACTGCAGACAGACAATCTGAAAGTGTTCCCTGCATTGAGTCTACATGTTTTTCTGTAATTTCTCCAAGTGTTCCTGCTCTAACCCTCACAGTCAACTGGAATAAACCTCACAGCTCATCAATCTGACAGGCTGTGACTATTTCAAGACAGCTAACACATCTCCCAAAAGTTTTATCTTTTTAGTCTAAATATTTCACATCCTTTAAACATTCCTCATAAGAAATGGTTCCTAATCCAGTTTGTTCATGCCCCCATTAAAGTAGTGTCCAGATCCAAATAAAAGCTAGATAATAATGAAGTAGCATTTAATGACTACTGACCATGTGTGAGATTCTATTCTAGATGTTTTTTACTTGCTTCGAATATATGGTCCCTGCTATAAAATGAATTGTGCTCCCTCAAAATTTATATGTTGAAGGCCTAACCCTCAATGTGACTATATTTGGTGATGGGGCCTTTATGAGGTAGCTATGGTTAAATAAGGTCACTATGGCAAGGCCCCAATCCAATAGGATTAGTGTCCTTACAAGAAGAGACACCAGAGTTCTCTTCTGAATGTGGGGACAGTGAGAAGGGGGCCATCTGTACTCTAAGGGGAGAGATCTCATCAGGAACTAAATTGACCAGCACCTTGATGTGGGTCTTCCAGCTTCCAAAACTGTAGGGAAAAAAGTTGTGAAAGCCACCCAGTTTATGGTACTTTGCAATGGCAGCCTGAGCAGACTAAGACAGCCCCCTTTAATCTTCAAAGTAATCTCGAAGGCACTTACTATTATAATATCCACATGGAAATGGGGAAACTGAGGAACAGAGAGGTTAAGTTAGCCAAGATCTTCACACAATTAGGAAGTAGCAGAGGTGGGATTTGAATTCAGGCAAATTGACTCTGGAACCCAAACTCTTATATTCTGTGTTGTATATATAAAGTTTCTTACCTCTAGACAAAATCTGTCTAGTCAAGATTAAAGATGATCATCTCCCTTGGCCTATAATTGATACCTTTAGTAATGCAGCTCAAGTTGCAGTAGCTCTTTTGGCAACCTCATCACATACTTAACATTTAGTCTATTAAAACCTCTAAATTCTGTTTCATATAAGCTTCGGTTAAGCCACAGTTTCCTCACACCTGAAAGGCAACTGGGGTTTTTGTTAGCAAATGTACTCATCATGACTTAATTCTATCCAATTATAGAATTGCTCCACACTTCAACACATCTAGATCTTTTGGGATCCTGGTTCAAATCCCCCCTCAAGCTCTTGTACTACTCAAAAATTCAATAAGCCTGCTTTATATAAAGGAACTGTGTCTTATAACCCATGAAATGCTATGCATAATTGTTATTTAATATTTCCATTGAGTCATTGATTAATGTTTTCATCTCAGGGACAACAAGGGAACCCTGGAATATAAAACTTCCTTCTCCATAAGTTTTTAGGGCAACTTTTAAAACCATTCTCCTCTTTGTTAGATATTATAATTTTGCGTGCCCTACCTTTTTTTCTTCCTCCACTGAAGTAAAATAATATCAGCATTATTTTTTATAAAAATGTATTTTTCTTTAAAAGAAAAACAGTATGTATGTGACATATGATAAATTGTGCCATACTTGCATAACACACTACATAAAACAAAGATTTTGTTGCTCTTTGCTTTCTATTTTTGCATTACGAAAACAGTATGTACATGTTTTTGTTTCCAAATATAAATACTGCATGTACTGCCTCCTCCCCAAGATGCCAATGTTTCAGCTTAAATGGGGAATTTCCACCTTCCTGCCTCCATTCTCCACCCCCACCACCCTGCTGGCCCACTGAGAACCACATTCCTCCCCCAAGAGGAGCATTTTGAGTGAGACAAACACTGTCCTAGACTGGATCATTGGCGCCCCTACAATAACACTCGAGTGTTGTCGCTTCCCTTCAAGATGCCCAGAACTGAGCAGGGCTCCGAAGGGTGATGGACAAGCAAAGTTTGGGCACTTATATGCTGGGGCCAGGGGACTCTCTTTGGAAAGTTTGGGGTCTTTCTGCTGCTACATTCTCCCTTCCTTTTTCTTCTAGGACTTTTTTGTAACGTGCCCAGCTCTGGAGAAAACATGAGACAGCCCTGTAAGAGAGTAAATCCACAGGCAGTAAAGTATATAGGCAGACTACCTCACGTAGTCAGGGTGGCACCCATGTGAAGCACACAGGATTCCTTAGGGAACATCTAGCCCCGTCCAGAGTGCTGTATCCACCCCTGGTCCCAACCCTGGGGTCACTTTCCTTCCTTGCTGTCCTTCAGGCATCTGAGCAAGCAGATTTCTATGATCTCTGAATCCCAAGTCCACCATTTTGGCTTTGCTGGCCACATCAAAGCCTTTACATTGCATTTCAGCAGATCCGTCCCCAGGTTTTCCTGGCAAGTCTCTCTTCTGGAATGTGAATCTTATTCGGAGCCTTAATTGAGCCTCCAAATAATATCTTCACTTCAATCCAACTATTCCTTTTCTCTTTCTTTAATATCCTGGACCCAATGTTGGTTTCCAGCAGTCCAGTCTCCATCACAGCCCCTAAAAGACAACTCACGTCCACCAGGCATAGACTGACTTGTAAGTGCGCATCCGACACCAACATTCTGTCCAAGGAGGTACATCAATCATGGGTTCCCCACAGCGTGAGGGGACATGCTTGAGCCCCTGCATTTCACTGGATCACAGGCTAATCTGTAGGTAAAATGCACATGGCATATCTGTGAATCCTGACCGGCTGGAAGTATTTTTAAGTTTAAGAAACTTAAAGGTGGCAGCTACCCACCACCCTTCCTGGTAGAGACTGATTTCAGAAGCCACCTCAGTGTACCCTGAGACAAGCATCCCAGTGCCTGTGAGAGCACACAGGCTTTCCCTATCTCTGTTTGGGTTATTCACCATCTACTCTTACTGACTCTTATGAGTTGAGTTGTGTTCACTTTAAATTCATATATTGAAATATGAACCGCAATGCCTCAGAATGTGACCATATTTAGACATAGGGTCTTTGCATAAGTGGTTAAGTTAAAATGAGTTCATTAGGCCCTAATCCATTATGACTGATGTCCTTATAAGAAGAGGAAATTTGGACACAGGTTGACACATAAGGGGAAGACAATGTGAAGCACCTGGGGAGAAGATGGCCATCTACCAATCAAGAAGAGAGGCCTCTGAAGGAACCAGCCCTTCCCACACCTTGACCTGGGACTTCCAGCCTCCAGAACATTCCTCTGAGGAAATAAATTTCTGTTGTTTAAGCCACCCAGTCTGTGCCACTTGATATGGCAGCCCAGCAAACTAATGCATTGAAGATGTGTGCTCCTATTTTTACCAGATGGTATGATTCAACAGTACAAGTACCTTTATGTGGAGTTTTACACCCTAATGGTCTTCTAGGCTCACATTATCAACAGTAATCGGGGGACACAAGCCTTGTGGTCACCTTTGGTTGTGATCTGAACAACTGGACTTCTTGGTAGAAGGGCCCAAGCAGGTGGGATCTCCATCATTTAAGGGCTCCTAGAGCATGCCCTTGGCGGATGCTTCTCTATACTCTCTGCCAGCGAGCCCACCTCTGTATCTCAGAGCAAATCCATTCATGGCAAGAGCAGGAGAAGCGGCATGGTGACTCTTAAATCTTGTGCTAGCTGAAAGTCTGTATTCTGTTGCTGCTGGAAACCTTACTCCCCAGGAAGAAACTGTGACCCATCTTAGTCTCAGATGTGATGCATTTGGAGGTGACAGGGATCCTTGCTGACATCCAGTGGGAGGCTTCCTCCTTGGCATGGCTGGGGGAGCTGCCAGGCCTGGACCTTGGATGTCCCAGCGGGCATCACCGGGCACTCAGAGAAGACAGCTCTTGGCCATTGGTCATGCCTGATTTCTCTTTTGTGTGCATTGCTTTTTCAGAGTGGAGAGGATGGCCTATGACGCCAGGACTCCCAGCTAGAGTTTCCTCCAGCAGTTTTGTCCTGTGCCAGGAAAATGCAAAGCAACTCAGCCCCACGCATTCTTACTCACCACACCTCTATCACAGGAATATACAAAGGAACTCTCAGGCTCCCAGACAGGGTCTTATTTGTATATGCAAACTATTCCCCTTCCCACCCCCCAAAAAACATGGTGGATTTTAAAAATCTGAATATTTCTTTTCTCAGGAAAAGCCAATGTCCAGGAAATAAATCAGAATTATAGAAAGAGGTGGGTTCCTGGAAGCTGGCCTGAACATGGAGTGCAGCCTGTATATGTTTATAAGAAGTGCCCTGGGCTGAGCACAGAGACACTGAGCTGCCATGCAGGCACTACGACAGCCTGGGCACCTGGGGCTCCTGTGCCCTCCAGAGTGGAGGGGGCAGCCTTACTTCCCAGTCCTGCCACCATTGGCCATCAGATGGATGTGGGCCTCCCAGGAAGGCAGCAAAGGGCAGACAACCAGGTCGTTTGCCACTGGCACCACCAGCAGCTGGGGCAGCAAGTGGTCGTTGACAGGGGCCTGGGCAGCACTGTACTGGGAAATCTAGAAGTTGATGGTTTACAATCAGAAAGTGTTTCTGCAGGGCTTTGTTTTATAAAGTGTAAAGCAGCGCTTTTCAAGTTTTTCTCCTGCGGCCCAGCCTATAATGGGAGGGAGCTTACTGAGGGCTATGGGAGGATACGGCCAAGAGGGAAAGTGAGAGGCACCGGCAGCTGGGAGCAAACCCATTTTCTTCTGCTTTTACATATAAGGTATTTTTCAATTGAGATATAATTGACATATAGCATTATGTTAGTTTCAGGTGTACAACATAATGATATGATGTATGTACTAGTATATATTGCAAAATGATCACCACAGTAAGTCTAGTAACATCCATCACTGTATATACTAGTAGTTACGCATTTGTGTGTGTGTGTGATGAGAACTTTTAAGATCTAGCTTCTTAGCAACTTTCAAATATACAATAAAGTATTGTTGACTATAGTCACCATGGTGTACATTACATCCCAAGACTTATTTACCTTATAACTAGAAGTTTGTACTTTTTGAATATTAGGTTTTTATGTAAAATTTTATTTGAAAAACAGGTTCTATGGTTTTAAAAAAAAATGTGGAAGAACCACCAAGATTCATTTTATAAAACAGGAAACCAAAGCCCTAAAAGGGGAGGAGTAACTTATCCAAGGTCAGCAGTGACCTAGACAAGGTCGAGCTGGACTTGAACTTGGTCTTGAGTCTTCTTCATCCAGCCCCCAATAAGGGACCATCAGAGTCTGAACCTGGAGGCCTGGAGCACAGAGGAGGCTGGCTCAGGGCAGGGACATGGAAAAGAGGAGACGAGGCTACATGCAGGGAAGACCATGCCTGCGGCCAGGCACCCCTGCTGCCTTCCTGGCTCCGAGGGTCATGCCTATGTTTTCATCTATCCCTCCCTTCAGACCCCACCAACAAGGTGGCAGGAGCCACAGGCAGTAATAACAAAAACATGTGGGTGTTCTCTACACAGACTGGGCCAGTGTTAGTATAGAGGTGTTGTCTTCCCTTCATCCACATAATTTCCTCTGTGCCCCTCACTGTTAACTCACCATTCCAAGCACACAGCACCCCCTTTTCTCCCAGGGTGCCCCACTCTGGTGCCCCATACCATCTCTTGTCTGTCGAATACCATGTCCCTAAAGTCATCATCTCTTTAACCTCACTCCACTTTAAAACTTCTCTTTAATCCCAGCTTCTTAGAGAAATGAAAGTGAAAGACCTTTAATATCTCATTTCAGTGAAAGCAATAAAGACAGCTCAGACATCTACAACAAAAACAACACGCGCGCACACACACACTCACACAGGCTGACTGGACTACCAGTTTCAATAGGCAGCCCTTCCTAAGTCATATTAGGACTGACCTGCTGTCAGATCGACCCTAGAACACAGACTGCAGAGGAGGCCCTGTCTCAGGGCAAGAGATGAGGTCTAACCAGGTGCAGGGCGTAAAACACAAAGCACCCCAAGTGCTTGAATCTTGGATGTTCCCAGAAGCATCGAAGTTATAAAAACAAGCAGGCAAATAAACAAACCAAATCCCTCTCGGTGGTGGCAGAGTCAGGGTGCGGGGAAGCAAAGAACACAGAACAGGAAGGAAATCTTCCTTTATTTGCAAGTGTTTTCACGGTATCTTCTTCCGGATAATATTTTTTTAGCAAGAGCATAATGTGCTTGCTTTTCTTTCCCCAGGGCTTAGAGGTTGGGGATGAGGAGGATGAATGAACTCTAATTTAGAGTTCTAAAGATATAAATATTGAGAAGTAAATTAAGATGATAATTTTAGGATTGTGACTAAAATGCCCCCACCTCCGGGAACTGCCAAGGTGCAGAGCGGGCAGCATTTGTTAAATCTAGTAGGATATTCTCATTATAAAAATTGAAATTAACTTGTAGTATAGACACTAAGATATCTTGTACTTTGTCAATGAAAAGACAGCTTGTGCAACTCTGAGTACTGAATTTTACTACTCAACAGCCAGAGCGTTTGTGCATGTGAGTGTTCAGAGAAGTGTTATCCCTGGCTGAGATGGGGATATTCAGATGGCATTCCCATTTAAACTCAGTTTAGCCATGTAAACAAGTGTACATTCATTAGCTTGGGACTGAGCAGAGATTAGACCAAAGTTGCTAAAGTCATGACAAAGTTAGTGTAGCTATCGGTAGGACTGATATAGTGTCTTAAATATTTCTAAATCAAGAAGACATTTGACTTCTTCAGTACCTTTAAAATGATAAATTATATAAATTTTAAATTTGACTCTAAGAAAGTATGCAAGTATATTTACTAGGGGTTCCATAACAACAAAACACAAACGGGTCAGCTCAAGCAACAGTAACTTATCTCCCAGTTAGGGGGCTAGAAGTCCAAGGTCAGTGTGTCTGCAGGGCTGGTTCCTTCTGAGGCTGTGAGGCAAAGTCAGTTGCAGGCCTTTCCTAGCTTCTGGTGGTTTGCTGGCGACCTTCTGTGTTCCTTTCTTGGCTTGCAGAAGCATCACTCCAGTCTCCACCTCTATCTTCACATGGCATTCTCCCTGTGTGCATGTCTGTGCCCAAATTTTCTGTTTTATGGGGCATCAATCACACTGGGTTAAAGGCCCAACCTATTCTAGTGTGACCCCATCTTAACCTAACTGATTACATCTGCAATGACCCTATTTTCAAATAAGGTCATGTTCTGAGGCACTGGGAGTTAGGGCTTCATTATATGAATTATGAGGGAGTGGGAGGGGACACAATTCAACCCCTAATAATAAGTAATTCGATTAAATAAATTAGTATAGCCCTAGTTGGTTTGACGCAGTGGATAAAGCGTCGGCCTTCGGACTGAAGGGTCCTGGGTTCGATTCCAGCAAGGGCATATGCCTGGTGGCGGGCTCGATCCCTAGTAGGGGGCATGTGGGAGACAGCCAATCAATGATTCTCATCATTGATGTTTCTATCTCTCTCTCCCTCTCCCTTCCTCTCTGAATCAATAAAAATATATTTTAAATAAATAAACAAATAAGTATAATTCTACCTTTACCAGTCATGAAAGTGTCTATTCACAACTTGGAACCTGTATCTTCTAGTCCCATTGTCATTAAAATTGGAAATGGGACCTTGCTACTTTTGAACATGTAACAAATTCTTAGAAAGGCTTGTATCCTTCTTGTAGGAACAACTTTTTTCAGAAGGATGAGTGAAGTATAAGCAGAAAAGACTTTTTTAATAAAAGGAATAGATACCAGGAACATGTCTTTCTAGACCGGCCTCTGAAAGCTAACCAGGCAAACGTCTGAGTTGTTCATTAACCATAAAGGGCATTCGGGTTCCAAATGGAAGCCCTGAAAGGTGGGGCATCATGGGTTTCCCCTCGATGCCTTGGAGGCCTCTCTGCCTGGAATATCGATAGGCATGTGGGCTTCAGGCCAGCTCTGTGGGAACTCCTCTGTTTCAATGACATACTCTGTGTGTTGTTCCGCAATTTTAGAATAGGCCCAGCTGATCCTTAAGGTTCTTTTTGACTTTTTAATTATATTATCTGAATAACTTTTGCTAAATCCAGTAAATGCAAAATGTCAGAAGCTATTATTCAGATCTTGAAAATGCATCAATAACATTTCAGCTATAGGATAAAACGGTAAGGAGTCATGTGAAAAGGCAGTTAATTGAAAACAGAAGCCAATTGGAGCACATTTTATGATATAATGCCATATGAGATTCAGATAACAACAATAGAATATAATGCAGGCAATACAATTATTTCGCACAGAATTTTAAGATAATTATTTGCTAAATTATTTCATTTCAAGGAAAGGTTGACTAAGTCATTGGCAACTTCTCTGTAACAGGGAGCTTAGGAAATTCACATTCTTTCACTTTTAGATGTGGCATATTCCTAATGCATGCAAAAAAAAGAGATGACAATAGGTTTTAGAACTTTTTTGAACTTTTATGCATAAAAAGTAGTTTATATTTTATTATAGATGCAGTAGCTTCTTTTTCTTTATACCAGGCCTTTTTATATTTGGTTTCCTTTCTCGTCATTCTGCTTTTCCATTATAAAAATTGTTCCAGTTGCTCTCCTTTGCTGCGGTGGAGAATTGGTGATCTGAATTTGTGTGGAGCAAAATGAGAATACCAAAAACTAAAATAATCAGAAAGTTTCAGATAAACATGTGGAGGGCATCCGGTTTCAAGGTGAAGACATAGAGAGTTGGAGCAAGTGCTGCTGTCATTCTTACAGGAAGAGAAGAAATGTAGCGAACTGGCGACTCATGCCTTCTCTTGGGCCTGTCAGAAAACTGGGGTTACCGGGCAAACATCTCACCTGCAATCTTGGAAGAGACTGGAATCTGCTTGGAGAAGTAAGACCTGAGCATCTGTTTATCTGGGGCAGAGACACTACTGGCTATCATATGAGTCATGGCTATGGACTAAATTATGTCCTTAAAATGCATACGCTGAAGGCCCTAACCCCCAGTGTGATGGCATTTGGAGACGGGGGCTTTGGGAGGTAATTAGGTTTAGATGAGGTCATGAAGGTGGGTCCTCATGATAGGACTAGTGCCCTTACAAGAAAGGCCCCAGATTGCTGATTCTCTGACCACATAAGCACCTGATCTCAGACGTCCAGCTCCCATAACTGTGATTTCCAGCAAGTCAAAAAGAATGGCCTGTCACTGTGAGGAATGATGCCCAGTTTCTATTCCACGTGATGTCAAGTGTTTATCGGACATTTTAACAAATGAGCTGGTGGGATAGAGGTGCCTTGTTCTCTAATGTCATAAGGAAAGTTAACCGAGCGTCACTTCCAGAGCACAGGTCATGGTGCCTTACAACCATGCTGGAGAGGGTTTCTGGGACCCGGTGACCCTAGAACTGCCATCAACCTCCACCATTCTGCACAACAACGGAAGAACTGGTTATGCTAATACCAGACTTGAGGTCTCACAGCCTGAGATAGCATGAGGAGACCTCAAGACAGGAAAGCTGATGGAGAAGTGTCCTGCTGGTGACCATTGATGAGGGATGTGGAATCAGTGGGGCGCTTTTCTCCATTTACATTGAATGTTCGAGATTAAATTCTTCTCTCACCATGATCTGTGGGTCCAAACCCTGCAGAATTAGTGATATCTTAAGGCTTCCTAATGGATGCTATTTTTATTTCCAGTATTCACAGATTCACATTGTTTTGGCCTACCTCGCTGTATTTCAGACTCACAGACCTTGGCATGAAACTAAAGTGAGGAAACACTGAGCGCTGGCAAGACATTCAGGCTGTGTTACTATTTTCCCCTTTTAGCACAGTCTACAGAATTGTGGAGCTTAAATATTAACATTGTTAAAGCACTTCTTGCCTTGCTAAAAAGTAGTGAAAACTCTTGGTGAACCTAAACGCACACTTAGCATGTACTGGTGTGAATAGAAAGTGCTTGATAAAATGCTAATTTTTGACTGTGTAACTGAAATGTAGGACAATCCACAGGAGAACAGAATGAGCATGTCCTTTGTCCAAGAATAATAATAATAATAATAAAAGATGGCTATGTGTGAAATCCTAATTAGCCATATATGCAAAATCATCCTTAAAAGATGATCAGGTTGGACCTAAGTCAAACATCAAATTTACCCATGAAAAGTGCTTGATTCTACTCTACCTTCCAATAAAGTCACCCCTAAAGTATCCCCGTTGGATGAGATGTTATAAGGCTTTAAGATATTTCCAGGATGGGTGGTATCACCACTTCCTGTGCTGGGGCCACAGCATCCAAAATCAAAGTGTAAAACTGCTAGGCTCAGTGGTGTCATCTCACCTCAGTTGCTGGATACAAGCTGGTGGAAAGTGTTAATGCTTCCCTGTCAATCATTCCCCAGTACAGTAAATGTATTCTGCAGAATCTGAGATTTATTCATGTTGTTCTTTGAACAAAAAAATCAGGAGTTACTCTATTAAAAGTAACCACTAAAAATGTACTCAACACTTAGCATCTGCCTGTCATTGTGCTTTGTGCTTCTCAACTATGACCTCACTTACACATCACACCAGCTTTCTCAGGAGGGATTATCAGCACCCTACCTTTACAAATGAAAGAAACTCTGACTTTCAAAGTATATATAAGTTAACCAGAATCACAGAGCTAGTCCCTTAACTTTTTCTGAGTCTCAGGTTCCCCTTTTCCTAAGAATTTTTATGAGACTAAATACTTTGAAGGGTTGTTATGAAGAAATCGTGCACTATAGCCCTCTCCACAGCAACTGACACACATTAAGCATTCAATGAAGGGTGTTCAATAAACCAGAATGTTTTATTAACTAGAATATACCATGATCCCAAACAGAACACCTAAAGAGAACTCAAATACATATATGTACAGAATGTGGAGAGACCTGCTTTAAGGTTACCGAAGTCTTTAATTACACTCCTACGGAGATTGAAAATGCTGCTGCAATGCTTTTGACAGCAAAAGACAAAGTGCTCTTGTATCCCTCTCAGCCCACAACGCTCTGCGTAAGGGAATGATGTCTGATAGCAAATGCTGAATGAAGGAAGAAATCGTTATGAGTGCCCAGATGGAGAACTGTGGAAATAGGCCAAAAGCTTGTCAAAACTTCAACAAGGTTTTAAAAAATCACAAAAATCATTTAACCACACAATTTTAAAGTAAATCCTTGACAATTTCCTTAAATAAGGGCTATGCTGGTTTTAAATATATTGTATGAATTCAATTGTCTAAAATCAACTTCATTGTGCACAGACTATCATATTTTTTCATAGAAAATTATCATAGATTAAACTCTTATAAAAGCCCACCCATAATATGTTATTTAAGAAATATTGATACTTTTCCAGAGTGTTATCATTTGTGTCACTCAGTTAAATATTAATGGCAAACATTCTAATCTGGGGGAAGCAAGCAAGAGTCTAGACTCCATTTTTATTTTTTTCACGTATTTCTTCAAAGTATCTGTAACCACTAGAAAGAAACAACTTTATATTTGCACATTTACAACCAAGAAAGACAATAAAAAATATTGGTTGTAATTCCCTAAATAGGCTTTTTAAAAAAGGCACTAAATGAATTTACCTAAATACAACCAAATGACAAATCAACCTAAAACTCAACTAGGAAAGAAACTCGTCTTGCTTCCTCAGCACTTAGTTGAACTGAAACGAAATGAACGTCAGTGTAAAAAGGCTAGGGGCCAGCAGTGTCATCGCCATGATGAGTGTTATGTGTCTACCGATTGTGGCCCAAAGCTGAAACAAAAGGGCCATTTCTTTGTGGGAAGATCAAATCTACTGTGAAAAGCATGCCTGAGAGCAGGCCATGCCACCCAAAAGCTGTGACATGGTCACTGAATTCCCCAAGTGACCAGCAGGTCTATACCTAACACTATCCTCCCGCTAGTCCCTGTTGCAACGTGCTCTCTCAATGTTCTCCTCTCGGAAGTTCTTGCTTCCTTTGGTTTGATGCCTGCTCATTAAATATCAGGTCCCCGCCTTTGCTAACTGACTTGCATTGCTGTGGGATGCTGTTTTTGTAACAAATAGAAGGTCATTTTCTTCAGTGTCTCCATGCCAGCATCCCTCTGCCTTCTCTTCACCTCAGTTCATCTCTGCTGCAAACAGACAGCAGCCAAATTTGAACCAAACCGAATTTAACATGTTTGACATTGATTTTGTTTTTACTCAATAAGTTTATAGACTCCAAAAGAAAAAGGTTTTGATGGGTGATATCCATAATTATTTTTGGCAAATGGCACACATATCTGCCCACAGTGTTCCTATCCACTCCAGGAACAGTCAGAGATGTTAACATCTAAGCATTCGGCAAATGCTAAAATTCACATTTTGAGGAGTAATCTGATTCAAAATAATAAAGTATTTATCCACTCAACAAGTATTTCAATGCCTTCAATATGCAAGCACTCTGCTAAGTATTTAGGTAAAATAAAGGTGAAATTGTAGTGGTGTGGCATCCAGGAATTTGTGATCCAGTTATGAGTTAGTTATGTAAAGTATACAAATAACTTAATTATATGCCCCCCAAATATAATACAGAATAACAGAAGTATATAAGAGTGGTGAGAGTTCATATGAAAAAAAAACTCATTGTGGGTGAGTGAGGGTCTTTATACAACCTATGGGCCAATAGGTTCCCTGATCTATAAACCTCACTTGCATAGTTTGAGTTTATTTTTTTTATCTTCTAAAATTTCTTTTTCTTAAGTTACATTTGTTGTTGCTACTATCATTTCTGTGAATTATGTAAATGATCTTATTCTATGGATGTTAAAGTTATGAAGGCAATTTCTGATTGGACGTCAAGTGAGAATTTTTACTCTGAAATAAAATGTTATTTAAAAAGAAATTAAACTTGATGTTCTAACATTTAGGAGAGTGATTTTGCAATATACTTTAAAACATTAACAGTATTTATACCAAAACTCAGCAACTCCCCCAAATCTCAGAGTTGTAACAGAGGCTAACATTCGCAGAATTTTAAATATATTTATTCAAGTTCTGTACCTAATAGAGAAAAAGTGGAGTAAGCCTGAATGTCCAGCAATTGTGGCATACTTAAGTTATCAACACCTGTAACATGGACTGCTCCACAACCACTAACAATTGCATTGTAGAAAGTATGTAAAGACATGAATAAGTTTTGAAGTTATATTGTTTAGTTCAAAACCAAATAATAAAGTTGATTGCAACATATATGAATATATTCAAATCGATGGACAGAGAGAGAGAGAAAGAGAGAGAGAGAGAAATGGTAACTGTATCTCCAGGTACTGGGATCAGATTCAGGTATGGAGCATCTGCTTATCTGTATGTGTTTTTTCAGACCATGAATATGTATCGCTTGGAAAAAGAAACCTGATTAATTTAAAATAAACCAATTAGTTTCCAAAGTAAAAACAAAATGGAACAAAATACAAACGTAAAGTACAGAAATGTCCATTACAAAAACTCCAGATCAGCTCATTATTCTGACCTTGGGAAAATCCTTCCTAATTTTCTTTGAAATTTATAGCACCTTCAAGTTCGGGGCATTACTGCTAGCCTTGTAGCTGTCACAAGCTTCTGAGAACGGTAGCACCAAATCCCGGGAGCATGGCCCCCACCCCAAGGTTAATTTTGAAGAACTGAACTTTGAATTAGAAGAACTACTCCTGGGGCAACTATTCTGGAACACTGTGGGGGAGCAGAGTGGGGGAGCAGAGCTATTTGGGAGATGCTCTCATCTTCAAAGCAACAAACCCTTTTCCTGCTTCTCTCCCTCCCTGGGCTTATCACCAGCAGCGGAATGGCTTCTAAGGTGAAGACTGTACTAGCTTCCTGCAGAGGGTCCTGACTCGTCAGGTACTGGAAATGGTCCCACTGTCTTCCCCACTCCTGGAGTAAATACAGTTGAAGATTCAAACCCCACATGGCCAGAACTCTGAAAATCCTTGAGAGGGGAAAACTATAAACATTAATCATTTGCTTGCTTTGACACCTGCTTCTTCCACTTGTCAGCCCTTCATAGTCCATCTACTTCAGTGTCCATGTCTAGCTTGTAGCATTGCTAAGAAACCCACAAGGATAAAGAACCAACAAAAAGATGGTGGATGGCTTATGAGAAAAGATTAACAGGTGGTGGGGGATTCAGTAAATTTCCTATTTACTCTGAAAGAGATCTATCCCAGCACACCCTTTCGAGTCCCTTTTCTGTAGACTAAAACACACAGATGTCTGAGCCAGCCCTCCATGGTGCAGGTATGGCCCACAAAATACTTTCATTTTCCTGCAGCAAGGATACTCCAGCAAAGTCCCTGGGAAGCACCTTGAATCATCAACTTCTGGTAACAAAAATAAATGAATGACAAGCAATCTAAGTGTATAAGGACAGCAGGGAATGAAAAAAAGAACAAACAATAAGAAATGTCAGTTAAAAAGAAAGCTATGAAAAGTAAGCAAAAAGAACAAAAGGATTTGCATTCCTTCAGCCTTTCCTTATTACTATTGTTGAAATCTAACTATATTTTTTGAAAGGGAAGAGGGAAGGAATTTATACTTATTTCCCACCTTCCAGGTGCATCTTCTGTTATTCTGCAGTTTAACCTTGCACCACCATTTCCCAGATGAGAAAACTGAGGCCTCAAAATCCAAACAGCCATAAACGATAGAGCTGAGCTGGAACCCAGGGCTGTCTGCCAGACTTAGAAGGCCTTGCTGTTTGCACCAGATCACACAGAGATGCCTTACATCAGCTGGTTTGTTAATGATCAAGTAAGTTTTCATTTGTGTGTGTCCATGGGAAGGATATGCAAAGAACCAGCCATTTGGGGCATCTGAAGTGATGTTGAGATTCTTAAGCTCATTCTAAAGTTCACTGTTCATCTTCACTATTGGCATTTACACTGTTGAAAGCACACACCTTTCATTATACTGGAGAAGCTGAGTGACATTGTCCTAGTTTGCCTCTTTTCTAGTAAGCTATCAGCACATCTAAAATAAAAATTTCAAGTCCTTCTTCGAATAACAACTCTTGAGTAGAGATATGTGTTCTTCACTCATTAAACCAATACTGACTGAAATTTAGCCTTTGTAAGTAATACTGGTGTCACTTCTTCGGTATTCAGGTATGGAATTCAATAATTGTGTGACTATTTTAGCATTCAAACTAATTAAAACAAATATTGCTACTATTTTGTTTTCCAATATGGCTGGAGAATTTGATAGCGAACAGCATATTCTGCATATTTTAACATAATTCCCTTAATATGGTTGAAATTCAGTTCCACATTAAAGGGTATCAGTGATTCTGAGTCAAGATTCCACGTTGCAGTCTTGTTTTCTGCTATTTAGTTTTTCAGCTGAAGCGGAAGTCTCAGATTTCCCCTGCCTTTCATCAATTTATTTCAGAAACTCTTAGAGATTGACACTTATGCCTTAGGGCCCGCCTGTGAAACACAGGGGCATAGGCGTGTCCCTGCACATTTTTATTTTATTCCTCAGGACCGAGAGCTACTTGGAAAGGCACAGAGATAACCCATGGAAAGTTGTGGATATTTTAGCTGATCCCACGTAACAAGGCAGCTTAAAGAAACAGTGCCTGGGGCCCTAGCCAGTTTTTCTCAGTGGTTAGACTGTCATTCCATGGACTGAAGGGTCCCAGGTTCGATTCCAGTCAAGGGCACGTACCTCAGTTGCAGGTGATCCCAGGCCCCGGGGATCCTTCTGAGCATGCTCTCTTTTCTTTGACTTCCTCATACTTTGTCCTCCTAGATTTGATCAGCTCATCATGGCCATGAGGTTGGTGGGACAGATTCTCTCCCCATTGTGAAAGCACATTCATCATAGCACTCAGTTCTTCAAAGAGATATTCCATTAATACTTTTGGAAAGGCTCTCACCGCCTTTAAAAAGTATCAACTCCTTAGTCCAATTTCCAAGATCCTCCATAATCTAGATTCACTAACCTATCACCCCCTTTTCCAAGTGGCTATCAAATTTACTTCAGGGAAGAGGGCTCCTTCAATTGGGCTTCATTGAAAACCTCAGGAATGAGGATGGGGTCCTATTTCAAAAGCCCTCTAAGTGCAGCTTTGAGACAGAAGCAGAGTTTTATAAAATAATCACCAGTGTTCTAGTTTGGTTCTTGGTGCTGCCTGTGAAGTTTAAATCTCATGACAATGACTGATGTTGCTTCTGTGAAATTTATCAGAAGATCCAGGCTTAGTGAATTACGGACAGAAAGAAATCATGTTACAGCAAATATTTGGGTGCAGACTGTCAGGAGTCTAGAACACCCTGGCTTAAGATCTTTGATTTTGTTTGGTTAAGTCATAATATATGTGCTATTAACAAAACACTGTGCCTTCTTGTTTGATGTTCAAACAATCCCTGTGAGGCTGGTAGATGGACACAAAAGTCATCATGTTGCAAAGTGGAGAAAGAATCTCTGAGTTTCCCAGTCTACTGACCAGTCAGAGACAGAACTCAGGTGTCCTGTTCCAGACGTAGCCCAGATATGGGAATCAGACAGCTGGAAAATCAGCTCTTCAACCCCCATTGTTATTTTAAGTACAAGTAGGAATTCCAGGAATAACTGTTTTAAAGAGTTTGAATTTACCAGTTTTGTAAATATGTGCCATCATCCTCATACTTGTCACAGACAAATATGTTATTTTTGCTATTCTGCAACTATTCAAGCTTCTTTTGACTTTAATACTTTTCTGAATAACAACCCCTTTTCTTAATCTTGATCTGTGGAATTTCCAGTAGAGTTGACCTCACCCCAGATCGTTGTGGTGGAGTAGCTTATAACCCATTCCTGCCCAATAAACCCATTGTATTCTCCCAGCCATAGTGCCTGATTCATAGATGGCCATGACCCACATAGAACAAATGACACTTTTATTGGCACCATTAAGAGAGGGGCACTCTCCTTTCTCTGTGAGGTTTAAATGTTAGTGGAGCTGGTGGAAGTCATTTGGCACCTCATGAAGTCTGAATATGAAGCCAACAGTTGGGAACAATAGAGCCAAGAAATGTGGAGAAGTTGTATCCCAATGACATAATTTGGGCCCTGAATCTAGCCATGTATGACGTTAGCTTTACCCATAAACTTGTTTGTTATAGGAGACAATAATTTCCCTCCTCTTTAATACAGAACATTTTGTGTTTTTAGTCTCCCACAAACTTTGATACAATACAGATATTTTGGAAGGAAGTAAAGTAATAACGAAAGACAGCCATGCTCATCAACCACAGATACTCCAGATGCAGTGAGTGTCCTGGGCCTCCATCAACAACACAGCCACCACCTCAACCAATTCCCAACCCCCAGTCACCTGAAATTGGTCCTGCCAGAGAGTCCCCATGCAAAGCTCCCTGAAGATTCTCAATGCCCCTGGAATATCTGACTTTATTAAATCATGATTCACACCATCTTGTTTCATGTTTGGTTCTGAAAGCATATACCATCATTCAACAATTGAATTCCCCAAAAATATTTATTTGCAGAAACCAGAACATAGAATGTTAAAAATAAAATGGGAGAGAAATGGTAATCATTAAAGATCTGTAAAGTCATTCCCCCATAAAAAATTTTAAAAAAAAATTGAAAGTCAATCAAACTTCTTATAAAAAGCTATGAACAGTTATTTTACTGTGCTTATTTTATGATTGTCTTTTTTGAGTAATTATTTATTGTACTGTTCAGTCTTGGTTTCAGGTACATAGCAATAAAAGCAGTTGATATATTTTAATATGTGTGGATTTGTTTATAAGGTAACTCTGATTAAGGCTGAAGGCTTTAATTAAATGAACAATTAGCTTCAAACATGAATGTTTACATAAAAAGAAAATAAGTTAATTAATTTGGATAATTATTTGCTGCTGTGAACATTAGCCTACCCTGGGCTTTACACAGCACCAGAGGTATTATGCAGTGCAGTTAAAGAATGAGTGGGAAAATGGCAGGGTCAGGATAGAGTTCCAACTAGGGGAGAGGTTCACGCTTCATTATTCTTAATTAGAAAAGGCTCAGCCTGTAAGTTGGCACCCTCACCTCACTGCCATCTACCCTTCACCCACATTGGCATCTAATGTTCAACCTGCAGGCTGACCTGCCTTCTGTCCTATAGGCTTTCACTACCTTACCTCCTCCCACCTGCTACCTTAATGCTTTAGAAGCTGAAGTTATGCTCAAGAAGACAAGTAGAAAGAGAGAGAGAGAGAGAGAGAGAGAGAGAGAAGAGCAAGAGCTGTGGATTTATTCACCAAAGGTAAAACAGCAGAGAACTGAGATTGAGGTGACACTTCAGTTTCTCTTCAAAAGACATGACTTTCAGCCCTGGCTGGTGTTTCTCAGTGGTTAGAGTGTCAGCCCTTGTATTGAAGAGTCATGGGTTCAATTCCTGGTCAAGGGTACATACCTCAGTTGCAGGTTCCCCAGCTCCAGTAGGGGTGTGTACAGGAGGCAACCAATTGATGTGTCTCTCTCATGTCCATGTTTCTCTCTCTCTCCCCCCTCCTCTCTCCCTTCCACTCACTCTAGAAACCAATGAAAAAAAATACCCTTGGGTGAGGATTTAAAAAAAAGAAAGAAAGAAATCCATTCTATATAATAGCTATTAAATATGGAAAATATTTGAAGCACAAATGTTCATTATAAATTCACAATAACTAATCTTTTAAAATGAGGATTAAGTGGAATATATATTAATGTAGAAATATGCACATGAGATAATATTAGAGAATTTTATAAGCAGAATTTTGTGTGAGAAGAATTTTGTAGAAAAAACTTTCATAGAAAAATAAGACTTTATATATGGACAAAATACACAAGGTATTTATGGTTATGTTTGCCCATAGGTGGAAGAACCATGGCTGATTTTCCCCCCTTTTCTCTTTCCTAATTTTCAAATGTCAACACTATGTATGTATTACTTTCACATTTAAAAAAATGTTAGTTGAGGGTTTTGACTTTTTTGCATGGATGATTGCAAAATGTCCTCCTTATCTTTAGTCTCTGCCCTTGGCCATCTTCCATGTTACAATTGGTGTTGACTAATTACAACACAGACAACATTAGATAATTTCCCCTCATTAATTAAGGAAATGTGGATGTCTCCTCATTGCTTATCCCACAATCTTCACTCTCCTTAGGCTAATATGGAAGATCCTTCTCAATCAGCCTCTGACCTACCCTGAAGATGAATCCCCTTACAGCTTGCCAATTATGTAAACTAATGTCTACTGCCCTGGTGATCCTAGTCAACTGTATTCATCATTTTCCTCGTTTCTCTTATTCATTTAATCCTCCTATTTCTGTGGAGTATTATTATTATTCCAGCATCTATTTCTAGAACCAAACTTCAGAGCTGTTGAGGAACAACCCTCTCCTAAATGGTAAACCATAGACAGAACTTGGGGTTCTCTGCTTCCTAACCAATCCACTCTACTGTCTCCATCACAGTTCCAAGAATATGGTATATACTTTCACTTCTATTGTTGGCATCTATTGTTTCTCTTCCAGGAATGCCTTTCAACTTTTTTTTTTTTACTGTTCAACAAACTCCTACCCATTCTTCAAGGTCTGGGTCCAACTGCCCTCAATATCATTAAATCATTTTTTCAGGTAAAATTAACTGCTCCTCCTTCATGACTCCACAGCACTTGGATTTTAAATCTATTTTATCACTGAGTGTGGCCAATATTTTTTTAAGTTTTTTATTTACCTTTCAATTTCATTAGTTTGAGAGGTAGAGATGATTTCTTTCTTTTTTTTCTTCTTCAGCATCCATTAGCATCCTGGGATATAGGTAACATTCAATAAATATGTGTTGATTTCATTAATTTAATAGGAGTTAGTCCAGCTGCTCACTTTGCTGTTCTCCAGAGTCATCATCATCTGAAAATATACAACCTACCCACCCTGGTAGGAATGAAACATTCACACGAAACCAATATTTTTCCCAATGCCTATTAATATTATTGGCACTTCTATTAGTCTATATATTTCAGAGTAATTAAATACATTCCTTCTTTTAGATGTCAAAATCAGACTCAGGATGAAAATAGTAATTAATAACATGGATATAAAGGAGCTTCTCTGTATTGTAGGATGAGGTGTGTTATTTGTGCTTGGAGCAATAGAATTCCTTGCTCAGTTAGCGGCTTCCTGGGGGAAGGCTTAGAAAGGATATTGATTAGTCTCATTTAGAGAAGGTACAAAGAGAAGGTACTCCTCTGGTCCAGGGAAGGTGAAAATAAATAAATAAATATATAGCTAATATGCAAAGTGTCGCCTCAGGAGTTCGACCAGGAGACCGGTAGTTCGATTGCTCGCTATGATGTGGCTGACCACCAGGGGGCAGCATGGAACGAAGGAAGGCCCCGATTGGCCCTGATCACCTGCCAGGCCTAGGGACCTTACCCATGCACGAATTTCATGCACTGGGCCTCTAGTCTGAGAATAAAAACAAACTCAGGATATCATCGGAGAGAGGCTTGGGAGAAAACAGGATCTGCTGGGAGAAGGCCCATCCTGAAGAGGGGAAGGTAGGCTGCCTAATTGAAGGGAGGACATCTGTGGAAAGAAAACATGACTTCGTGTTTTCCAGCTTCAGCTCTGGCACCAACAAAATTACGGTGCAATGAAGGCTGTCCTTAGGGTGGACACAGGTCACTGGATTCTCTAAACTGTGCAGACATTCGGGGACCCACAAATAAGGGAATAACTCGATAGAAACCAGAGAAAAGGTTTTTCCAGATCTGGAAAAACCCAATTGGAAATACTTTATAATAAATTACTTATTTATTTCTCTGTCTACAAAACAGAATAAAAAATGGATTAACTGTTTTTTAACAAACAAGGTGATTACCTAGGCACTGGTAGCCAAAGCTTCCATTTCCAGAAAAACCTTAAACTGAGGACCTGGCACTGGAGGTGTCTGGCTACAGGCAGACGATGTCCTCATCACAATTCATGTTGCAAGGTTGAAACCTCTTACAGAAGGATCATGAGAACCTAAGAAGAAAGAAGACATTTTCCTGGGTCTCTAATTTTTACGTGAAACTTGCTGGAGACCTTAGGACATGAAATGATTTCATATTCTCTCTTTTATGCAATAGAGTCAAATGTTATGGTGTAGTTATAAATGTAGTGTATAGCATTATGTTCACAACACAGTTATTTTCTTTCTCAAACCCACCAAATGAACTGGGACTAATTTTGCATACTTCCCTGACACGTCACCCAAGCTTGGTTATTCATATCCTGGGATCCCTGCCATTGAGTTCAGGCTATCTTGATTTACATAAAAAGAAAATTTACTAACTAACTTCTGAGCTGGTCACACACACTGTTTTCAGGCAATTTGGAAAACTTCAAAACTCTATGATGCCTGGTGCATACAGAAGCCATGGGCATGAACACTTTCATCCTTTATTAAAGCACCATTCTTCAAACGTTGTACTTTGTTGTAAATATAAGGTGAGTTTTAAAATGTATTCATCTACTAAGTAGTTTGAATAGAAAAATAAAAACTTGATAATGTATAGTTATCTAGCAGCTCTTGTTTTAAAAATCACAGCAAACTTATGTTTCATTATACTTAGAATTTTGTCCAAGTGGAATTCATGGTGGGTAAATGTCAAATCCCCCTAAGGTTACTATAAGACAGAGGATCTTGCCATCCTATGCTAAAGTCATTTTTTCTGTTATTTCCTAAAACATAGGCAGTAAATATGATCATTTATGAATGGTATAATATGATATTTTTAATATGCTTTTGATCATCTGGTCTTACGCAAAGAAAGATAAATGGACACCAAATTCTCCCACTTGAAAAAACATCAGCAATAGTTGCCTCTGGGGGTAAGAGAGAGTGGGGTTAAGTGTGAAGAAGCTTGAGGGAACTTTCTGGGTAACAGTGGAAATGTGCCATGCCTTGATAAAGTTTAGGTAACAACAATGTATTCACGTGCCAAAGCTCAACACATGCATTAAAATTTGTGTATTTCACTGAATGTAAATTTTACATCAAAAGAAAAATTAGTAAATAAATATTGAACTCTAGTTAATTATATGTATGTTGGGATATGTAGGGGAAGGTATACTAAAATTTAGGTTGAATTTAATGAATAGAGATAGATAGATGAATACATAGATAGATGACAAAGCAAGTATAGTCTAATGTTAATGACAGAATCTAGTTGGTGCCTATTTATGGGTTGACTAAAACTCTTTCAATTTCCTGTTTTTAAAAATGTTTTATAGTAAAATGTTAGAAAAAGTTATTCCACATCATCGCACCAGGTTTGAACTTCAATATGAGTTTCTTCTTAACACAAAAGCTTCCCTTGCCCATCATACCCAAAACGAAATGTACTTATTGCCTAAGACATAATGTGAAGTTAGTTTACAGGGCATAGGGATATGTCAGTCTCCAAGAATCTCATGGCTGAGTGGAGACAAGATTTAAATCTGTGCTCCTCTCTTTAAAAACAAACAAGCAAAGTTTGTGTTTGCAATCTCCTACCGAAGTCTAAAGTTTCCAACAGTCTTTTTTCCCCCCTCCCTGAATGCCGAAATACCTTCAGAGGGAAGCCCATGCAAGGTTTACTTAACTTAGAGAAAAGTCCACTTGGTGGAATAACTAGCCCTAGGGTTTATCAAATAAATGTTCTTCCCACTCTGTTTGACTTGCTCAGAGATATTTGTCTAAGGCATCACCCTGAGTAATGCAATTCACCACTTTGCACACTTCAGTGGTTTCTCTACCCTGTATCATTTTTTGTACAATAGCCTACTGAGAGTTTCTTCCTGACAAATCACCTGTTAGATCACTCTGCCCACCTTCCTTCCACCCTATCTTCTCTCGTCAAATGGCCCTGTCACAGAGATGAGAAATTCCAATACAGGTTGTGTATTGATGGCTCCCTTCTCCAACTTTTTAACTAATTCGCACAATGGCTTCAGGTTGATTAAAGATGAAAGAGCTCCATCTAGCTATTTGGGAAACCGGAAGTGTATCCAAAGGTGAGGGCAGGAAAGGAATTGTTCCCATGCTCTTCCTTTTCCAGTGATATCTGTGGAAAGCAATTAACTCCAATCCCTTCTTAAAGCACTAAGAAAAGCAGACCTCTGTGATCTGCAATAAGTACTAACTCAAGGTATGTTTGAGCAAAACTTGGTAAATGTCGTGAACTTCCTCAATGCAACCAAATTTCAATTCTATGTATTCCCATTCTCTCCCTCAAAGATATTTTAAATGGAATATTTGGTGTTCTCACCAAAACCTGCAAGAAAAACAGATGCAAAGTTTGCAAATGTTTGAGTTCAATTACACTAATTCCTGGTGACTATGGAGGAAGAGAATCAACACCACTTTGCAAAAGGATGTCAAAAGAGTTTAGGCTGGTCGGGTGCTGTCACTTTCACAGCTCATTAGGCTATTCTCTCACCATTGTTAATCCGCGTGGCCCCAGGTCCCTGGCTGCCAGCTCCCAAAAACTGGTGAGTAATTGGGTAAGTCTGTAAAAGAATGCTATGGCATACAACACAGGGCATATAATAGGATGCCCTGGCATTGTGGTGATCGGCTTCAGCGTAGCTCTGATGTGAAATCGATAGCCAAGGACTATGGTGAAGAGCTGTGATTCCTCCAAGATTTCTCCAGTGGCCACAGAGGTGGCATTGGGGGAAGGAACTTCAGCCGAAGTGGCCCTGCCATTGTGCTGCAGGATGTGAGCGAAAAACAGGGTAAACTCACCGGAAACATCCCGGTGACTTTGGAAAAAGTCCAGTGGAGTCACTTGACACAGGGATGTTGGACTGTAGCGTATCATTCTGTGTCTGCAAACGGTGTGAAGCAGGGACACATGCACACATTGGCACCTATTCTGAATGTTGTCCCCGAAGGAGGAAAGCAGCTGGGGGAGCTGAGTGGAAACGCCTGTTCAGAAGAGGCTATTTTAGAAGAGGACTTGCAGGAGAAATGCCAAGGAGGTTTAAGAAGTCAACACGCCTCACGGCTGCCTCCAGGCGCTCATTTCCAAAGAGCACGGGCCCCCGTGTTCTCTCCAGCCTGGCACCCGGTTAGCTTTCCACCTGAGATAAAGGTCAGGGTCATATCAGGCCACCTGCCCGATGGCTAACAAGCCACCACTCTGCTTCATGTGAACTGTGTGTCCCCCACTGACCTCCTGCACTGCAGCGGGCAGGGGGCAGCAGGCAGCCGGGGACAGTCCCAGTCCTCCAAGTCAGGAGGCGTTAAATATCTCCAGACTCCAGGACAGAAAATGAGGGGACACCACCTCAGAGTGGACTAGGAAACCCGATGCAGGAGGCACAGGACGAGGTGAAATAAAACTAATTTATTTTCCTCAAAAAGACCAATGGGTGTGAGGTACCTCATTGTCGTTTTGATTTGCATCTCTAGGATGATTAGTGACTTGAGCATTTTTTCATATGCCTCTTGGAAAGATAAGTATCACATGATCTCACTCATATGTGGAATCTAATGAACAACATAAACTAATGAACAAAAATAGATCCAAAGACATAGAAGCACCGAACAGACTGTCAAACCTCAGAGGGAAGGCAGGGAAGGGTGGGGCGGGGGGAAGCAATCAACCAATGAACTTGTATGCATATGTACATAACCTAGGGCCATGGTTGGCAAACTGCGGCTCCAGAGCCACATGCGGCTTTTTGGCCCCTTGAGTGTGGCTCTTCCTAAGCCTTAGGAGTACCCTAATTAAGTTAATAACAATGTACCTACCTATATAGTTTAAGTTTAAAAAATTTGGCTCTCAAAAGAAATTTCAATCTTTGTACTGTTGATATTTGGCTCTGTTGACTAATGAGTTTGCCGACCACTGAAGGGACACAGACAATAAGGTGGGGAAGGCCTGGGGTGGGGGCCGAGGGCAGGCTGTGAGAGAGGTCAATGAGGGAAAAGGGGCATATGTAATACTTTCAACAATAAAGATTTTTTTAAAAAAAGACCAATGGGATTTTTACTTGTTTAAAACAATGATCCCAACTAAATGCCGGGTTGTTTTCCTCTGAAACGCTTGTCTAATAGCGACTTCAGGAACTTATATCAGAGCACGCATCCCCAGGCCGCCTTGCACAGAAGGGACAGCCGCAGCAGAGTCGTTTTAAACTTAGTTTCAGGGCAGGTACTTAGCTGAGATATAATTACTTGACAGATGAGAAGCTGGGTATAGGAACTGCCTGACTCGTCAAGTTCACTGTCAGTGACAATGAAAATCACAACCCTGGTGAACTGGTTTAAGTGCCTTCTGATCCAATTCAAAAACAGTGTGCATGGGACACCTCTCGATTATCCATCCTAGGGAGCGGAGGTATTAATACTCCAGCTCCTGACAACCATTGCTTGAGGCTGAGCCAGGGTAGGCAGCGCCCCAGTATTTCTAACCTATTGTGGGCAGAGCAAGCTCTTGCAGCCAGAAAAAGCCCCAAGGCAAAGAGATGCTGGTGATAGCTGCTGGAAATTAAACCTTTATGTACTAAACTAATAAGAGCCAAAGCAATCCAGGCAGGTAAAACTCCTAACTCCAGTCTGTATTCCATTTTAATTAGTTAGAAATATGTTATGGCTCAAATCAAAACCTATCTTCTTTCTTTGTCCAGACTAAGAAAAGGCAAGAACATTTATTTCTCCAGTCTGCAGTTCACTTCATTTCCCCCCAAGCTAAGCTCTGACTCCCGGGATCTCAGAAATATCTGTTTGCTCACAAGAAAGGATGTTGACTAACTCATGGCATCCATTGAATTTGCCCAAATAATTAAAGAAAGGATAATCATAGGTGGAGAATCAAAATGACTTTGGTTATAAAACATTCTATTTCCAAAGTGCCCAAATATGAGCTGGCCTATGTGTGTACATGAACTACTATAAGAGGAACACACATGGATGCCCTTTCGTGGAACATTCCATGGGAATTAAATCAGATAAGTCCCCAAGGGACCTGAGCCCTGGGTTCTGTTGTTGTTGGATATGGGAGAAGAGGGAGAAAATGTCCCATAGATGCCAAGGTTGTAGGGGCCCGAGGCCTTTTAGATCAGTCAAGTCCTGGAGTAAGGTCTGTCAGCATTTGTACACCGTCAAGTTCCCCAGTGCTTAGTAGAAAAGAGACAGCCATGGGGACAAAAAGTATAAATTTTAGAGTAAAAGTGAAGTGGTCCAGAATAACAGGAGAATGAAGGTTTGGTTTAGGTCTTGCAAGCAACTAGCAAGGGAGATTGTGAAATGAGAACTTGAGAGACTTCTAGGAGAAGTTCTAGAAGAATTACTGAGAAGGAGGAATGTGCCTGTAAACATGAGGCATAGGGGCTTAGTGTTGCCATCTCAGAGAGAAGTGTGTATGGTGTTGACCGTGGGCTGTGACCTCCGGGTGCTGAGGGTGCTGAATGTGAGACGGCAGACCCAGCACCCGGGGCCAAGAGGCTGCAGGAAAACAGCTGGCCCTCCCAGAGTCTCAGGTCTCATTCAGCAAACTTTCAACCCATTTCAGTTCTCATTTCTCTCGGCCATGACAGAAGACGTTTGATTTCAGAGCTGAAGTTTGCACTTGCAGTATAAGGTCTGACTCCCACATCCACATTCTTTCAAAATAGCCGCAAGTCCCACAAGGGGAAAGACTAAGTGCTTAGAAATGATAACAAGTAGGTTCAGGCTATTCAGTTCCCTGCACACTCAGATCTCCCAGCGTCTGTACAATTTTTACTACCTGCTTGACATAAAAAATAATGTTTGTCCCTGTATATCATTCCTATAAAAGTACGACAGCACCGTTTCCCAAACAATTACAACTTGTACTGCATGTACAAATCAGAGTATTAAAGCATCATATTTTTGTCCCTTCCAACATCCATAAAATCTCAGGGGCATATCATAACCAGCAGAGTGTTCTCTCCTATCATAGTAATTCATTACGTTATTAAGAGGCTGGTGCTCTCTGTAAATGTGCAGCAAAATTCCCAATGTCTATCCCCTACATAACCCAATCTTCTGTGTTTCTCTAACCAAAGAATCAATACCACAAACTGTCCTTTCTTTATATACCTGCCACAGTGAACTGGGGCCCTATGGATATAACTTAAAATTTCCACTCACTTCCCATCTTGGACAGTTTCCTAATTAGAACTTACTATTTGAACATCAAAAGCTGTGTGTGTGTGAGTGTGTGTGTGTGTGTGTGTGTGTGTGTGTGAGAGAGAGAGAGAGAGAGAGAGAGAGAGAGAGAGAGAGAGAGAGAGAGAGAGAGAGATATTCTACTGTTGATAAGAGTCGCAGAACTCATCCCCTGTCTGGAAAATATTCTACAAAGTTAAGTCTACCATTTTCATGAGCATACCATCTCTCCATTTGAAAAGCCCCATGGGGGTTACCCCAAAGGGGATACCCTCTTAATTGCCATGACAACTTAAGATTAGAAGAAGTGATTTGGGCCTGAAATAACTCATATCAGGAATGTGAGGGAACAAGGGTCCCAGGTGAAGAATTAAAGTATGTGTGACCTCCAATTTATCTTAAAGGCCCAGTGTGATCATTAATTTTACATCAACTTGGCTAAGCCATGGTACCTAGATATTTTGCCAGAGATATTGGGATGTTTCTCTGAAAATAGTTTTTATATGAGATTAACATGTAAAATTGGTAGACTTTGGGTAAAGCAGATTACTCTCCAAAATGCGGCTGGGCCTCATCCAATGAATTCAAGGCCTGAATAAAACAAAAAGGCTGACCCTTTCCCATCACAGCATTCTCTTGTACTGTGCATTTCAGTACATCGGCCAACTTCTAGCGAAGGCAGTCTACCCACTGAGTCAAGGCAGAGCCCAGCTCATTGCAATGTCTTAAGGAGATTAGGAGAGGTCCAGAAAACAAGTCCATTTGTAGGTGCTGGGAGAAATATGGTCCTGAGCAGTGGTCACCACCCTTTCAGACCTCACGAACCAACAGTGGTCCATGGACCACCAGTAGGTGACCACTGGTCCCAAGGGTGATCCCGCAGATAGGAGATTCCCACAGTTGCCACCACAGAAGTTTACATGTGGAGGTATTTTAAGACATTAGGAGGTATCATAATAATTGCCAATATTGACTGAATGTTGCCCATGGGCCAGACACTGTTCTGAGGAATTTACAAATCAAGCCTCATTGAATCTTTCTGACAGCCTCCGAGGCATGTATTTATTAAGATCTCCACTTTACACATATGAAGTGAAGCACAGAGCAGTTAAGTAACTTCCCCAGGTCACAAGCAATTAAATGGTGAAATCGGGAGTCCAGAGACCCCACTCTCAATCACCAGACCAAGTGTAGGTGATATTGGAAACCTAAGCTGTTAGTTGAGAGTGAGGATCCGACCCAGTGAACTCACAAATGGTGTCTGTGCTAAAGGAAGACAGAACTCCAGTCTTAGGAGTGGGTATGATAACAGAAACAGGCAAAGCCCTGTCCCAGAGAGCCAGCCATCAGAACTAGAGACAAGAGAAGGCTGGACCTCATGCTAGATTTAAATCCCAGGTTCCCCACTATTAGCTATGAGACTTGGAACAATTTTCAAGACCCCTCTGAGCTTCAACTGAATATCAAATATAATAATATGCATTTCAAGTGGCTACTGTGAAGATTAAGTATGAAAATAGGATGGTTCCAGAGAAAGTGGGTGACAGGAACAAAATATAACCCTGGTTATGATGAATGTGACATGTAATCTCAGCCAGACACACAGTGAATGTCTGTTGGCTGGGTCTCACAACCACACTAACAGTTCATAGAGCATTTGAGGTCCAGTTGGCCTTGGAATCGGAATGGAGCTGGGACTGGGTGAGGTGAGGGAGCTGCCCAATGGGCAAGAATAGGGTAAAGACCTTCTGAAATCTCGCTCCTTACACATCTCACTCCCCTCACCCTAGTCTGGGTCCTGGACAGAGTAGGCCTGGAGTAAAGTTGTGTTGGATGGGGAGGGGTATGCCTATAGGGAGGAACAATCTGTAGAGGAAACAAACTGAGGAGATTGGGCCCTAGGCTGATCCCAGGATTCTAACAACTTCCTGTGAGTTTAGCTGATATATATAGTCAAAACAATCCAGTCATGCCTCAAAGTGGAATTTTTGGCTTAATCATTTCGGTGGTTATCTGTACTGCCCTAATAAATCAGCCAACCATCCGGATTTATGCTACAACATTAAGAGGTTGACTTGACCTATGAGTTGATCTATTGATATAATAAAGCACTGTATCTGAAAGAGAACGTGAGAATAGCCTTAGAGATTTGGATTTCCATATTATATGTTGGTCCATTGGGTAATTTGCTGACACAAATAAATCTTACACACTACACACTCACATGAAACCATCTTAAAATCCACTGATGAGTACACAACAGACTATAACTAGCATGCACAGTTAATATTTGTAGCTACACATCAATTAAATGTCACTAAGAAATCTTGTGCTTAAGCACAAACACTCCATACCACATTCTAAATTATTTCCACTCAATTTCCATAGCACTAAATCACTTTAAAACACTAGGAAGTTTTTACTACCAGGAAATTTTTACCAAGCTTTAGCTAAAAAGGAGTTGAAATGACTGAGGTAAATTGGGTTATATAATGGAACAAGTAATAGATCCTAAAATGAGATAGCATTGCCAATCCCAGCCATAATGGTTTCTATTGTAATCATCCTAGACATGCTCTATAACACCTAATGACTCAACAGCTCCATGCTGGCGGCACCTGAAGGAGACTTTCTCTCTGCCAGAAAGACTGTGTATTAAGTATTATGTCTGGTTTAGCAAGGAGATGACATACCTTTGCTCATTTTTAAGCAAATCAGTTTCTTATGTCTCTGACTCTATCACACACATAGTCCAGAGAAGCAGTCTCAAGCCCTCTCCAAAACATTGCTACATGTGCCCTTAGCTGTCTGTCTCTGATTTCTACCTCCTCCCATTCATTACCCAACCCTATCCTCCTAAGACAGAACTAATATCCCACTTATGATCCACTCTTCTCCACTCACTGAAGACTCACCTACCAAGTCTCACTTAGATTCAGTGGGTCCATGGGATATATAGATTGGATGAACCTCAAATCAAAATGAGTATCTCAACTCTATTCCACAAGGAGAATTCAGGCAATGATTTTTCATTTTAAGTCATACATGACTATTATGCCTATTAAATTAAAAAAAATTAACATACCTGGACCAAGTAACTATAATGAAATAAAGAAAAGCTCTGGAACCAAGATGGCAGCATAGGTAAATGCTGGTACTCACCACCTCCCACAACCACATCAAAATTATAACTAAAATACAGAACAACCATAATTCAGATCTGCCTGAAATCTGGCTGAATGGCAGTCTTACAACTAGAGAAGTAATGAAGAAAGCACATGGAGACTGGTAGGAAGGGCAGAGGCATAGAATGGGCTGATCCAATGTCCACTTGTGGCGTTTTTTCAATCAGGAGGGATATCTTGGCTGCAGAGGCCTCCCATGAGGAGCAAGAGGTCCCAATCCAACAACAGACCCCAAGCCCAGCATTCCAGAGCTGGGAAGAGAAGTCCCCATAACTTCTGGCTGTAAAGACCAGTGGAAATTGTGGCTGAGTGACATGGAGCCTGCTGGAGACCCAAGCAGTTCCTCTTAAAGGGCCAGTGCACAAACTTACATGGACTTTCTCCCTCTGAGCTCCAGTGCTGGGGCAATGGTTCAACTAGAGGGATCCAGGGACATATAAGGAGAAACTGGATTGTCTAGCATCAGAGCAAGAACTCAGGGGCCAACTTTCTCCTAGCCAGGGGTGCTTGCAGGAGTCATAGTTCATGCTGAGACCTCCTCCATCACAGAGCTGACTGGCAACCATATCTGAGTTTCCATTAGCTTGGCTCAAACTGTTCACTCCACCCTGGTGATTCCCTAAGACCTCACCCCATCCCATTTTCAGCCCCTCCCAAGCCATTTGCAGTGGCTTTTCCATATGAATGGCCTATCCTTGCTTAGACTTTAGACTTTCCAAAATTCACTCAAACAAGCATCAGCTGGCATCAGCATGCCCCATGCCTGTCAATAAGAGGCCTAAAACAGCTTAGCCTTACGTGGGCACTGCCAAGCCCAACACAAGTAGCAGCCATCTGCAATTTGCTATGTAGCTTCAGACCATACCAGGTTATAACTCTACATATCCATGAGTGGCATACTCAAGGGACAGACTCAGTGAGCACCAAAGTCCCACTAAAGCAAGACCTGCTTCATAGGGGTGTCTCCTGCACAGCAGTTCTTCCATTGTAGATACAATTGGTCCTCACTGCCAATTGGCCTGGAGGTCAAGTCCTTCCTGTGATGCCAACAGCAATCAAGGCTCAACTACAAGACAGTGCACACAGGAGTACACCTAGAGCAGGGTTCCTCAAACTATGGCCCGCGGGCCACATGCAAATACAAATATTGTCTTTGTTCCCGTTTTGTTTTTTTACTTCAAAATAAGATATGTGCAGTGTGCACAGGAATTTGTTCATAGTTTTTTTTTAAACTATAGTCCGGCCCTTCAACGGTCTGAGGGACAGTGAACTGGCCCCCTGTTTAAAAAGTTTGAGGACCCCTGACCTAGAGTGTCCAGCTCAGGTGACTGGGAGGCTGATCCACTGGGCCCTACAGGACACCTACTACACAAGGCCACTCTACCAATTCCAGCAGACATAGCAGCTCTACCTAATACATAGAAACAAACACATGGATGCATCCAAAATGCTGAGACAAAGAAACATGTCACAAATGAAACAATAAAAGAAATCTCCAAAAAAAGAACTAAATGAAATGGAAGAAAGAAAACTACTAGATACAGAGTTCAAAACAATGGTTATAAGGTTGCTCAAGGATCTTAATGAGAGATTCAAGGGACTTCGTGAGACTTTCAAGGATCTTAGTGAGAATTTCAAGAACCTTAGTGAGAACATCAAAGACATGAGAAAGGACTAGTCAGAAATTAAGTATATACTAACTGAAATAAAGAATAATTTATAGGGATTCGTCAGAGGAGTAGAGGATTCTGAGAATCAAATCAATGATTTGGAATATGAGGAAGGAAAAACACCCAATCAGAAGAGCAAAAAGGAAAAAAAAATCCAAAAGTATGAGGATAGTGTAAGAAGCTTCTGGAACAACTTAAAGTGTACCAACATTAGTATTATGGGGGTGCCAGAAGGAGAAGAGAGAGAAAGATATTGAAACCCTATTTGAAGAAATAATGACAGAAAACTTCTCCTACTTGGTGAAAAAAATAGACTTATAAGTCTAGGAAGTGCTAAAAAAATCAATAAAATATATTTTTTATAAAAAGAAGTATATGCTTTATGGGTCACTGTAAATTCTCAAGGAGTCCATCACCACCAAAGCAGTATTACATGAAATGTCAAAGGGTATTCTTTAATAAGAGGAGGAGGAGGAGGAGGAGGAGGAAGAAGAAGAAGAAGAAGAAGAAGAAGAAGAAGAAGAAGAAGAAGAAGAAAATATAAACAATAAAATGGAAATAAATACATATCTATCAATAACTGAATCTAAAAATCAAAATAAATGAACAAGGAATCTAATGAACAAAATAAACTGGTAAATAAAATAGAACTAGAGACATGGAAACATGGAGAAGACTGATGAATCTCAGAGGGGAGGTGGGGGTGGGTGGGGGGTGCAGGAAAGAGATTAACCAAGAAACTTATATGTATATATTCATTACTTATGGACACAGACAATAGGGTGGTGAAGGTGGTGGGATGGAACTGGGTGGAGGGGGGCAATGGGGGGAAGATGTTTATATATCTATAGTACTCTCAACAATAAATATTTTAAGAATAATAAATAAATAAGTGCTCTGATTACACATGAACTGTATCTAGCATAACAATAGCAAATCATATGACAAATGGTTTATACAAGATTACCACAAGTGTTGGATTCACAAACAAGAACTATTTAAAAATTTGAGACTTATTGGAATGACCACTGAATAATTTCCCCAGAGTTTGGGATAAGAGATCAGAAAGAGTACAGTGAGAACATAGCCCCATGATTAGATCAATGGTTTTTACGACTTTCATAAAAACTGTTAATTTTATTTGTGCTTTTTCTAAAATTTACTCTTAAATTTAATAGTGGTGAGGTCATACCCAGTGTGGGTCTCATGCCTTCTCATTTTACTTAATAAGCATTATTAGAGTTCTATGGTAAGAAATATGGATCCTTCAAATTAGTAGGCCAAATAAGGTAAATATAGCCTCATTGTTAGGAATTCTTTCAATGACATATTCTAAATTTCTACTAAAAATTCTAATAGTTCAAGACAAACAACATCAACTTTTATCACATTAATTTAAACCATTTTATTATATTAATAATTACTTAAGAAATCATCCCAATTAGGTGTGGTGAAGGAATTGAGAGTTGAATTAGTCTAGCTAATCTTTAAATGTCTTTTCAGACACACCCACAAAAAATCATTTAATTTCTTTTTGGTTTTATTTCTTATGAGAAGTATGGTAAGTTATAATATCTGTATTTTCCACTTCATAACTAACACGGAATGTCACTTCATAGAATAAAAAAGGAATAATGAAAGCATAGTGAGAAGTTCCAGAACATCCTACTCAACAGCTAATATGCCAGCTACTATTAAGGAAAGAGTCAATGCATAATGGGTAGCACAGGACTCAGGAGTACTTTTTCCTTTCAGAAGTAGTGGGTGGAAAGTTTCAATGAAAAAATGACCAGGGTTACATTATACTGTAACATTTTGTTCTCCTAAGCAGTCTTTTAAAAGCATATTCTTATTCCAGGGTTCATTGCTCAAGGAATTTCAGACTGATTTGCTGCTCTTTATGCCTGAAATACAGGTAATATTTTGAATTTTTAAAATGCATTTCATTCCTGCATTCTGAGAGAAGGCATTGTATCAGAAACTTTTAGACACTCAGTTAATGATCCATAATAAAATCCCATTATGATTCAGGTTTGTCCATATTCAACTTTATAAACAACTGATAAAAATCTTTGTTAGTTAAAATCTGGTACTTGGCTTAGTCACTTCCAATCCCTGATAAAGGAAGAAGTAGCTAGTCTCAGCCCTAGAGATCTTGAGAAGGTATATATGCCATCTAATATAACCCATCCATCAACCTGTTCTAATTGGGAATTGCTCTATGGTCTCATGAGAGTTTGTATTTCAGTCTCTCTTTAAGGGCCATAGATCAAAAAGCTACTTGCCAGTTATTTCCATTGTGAAGTTATTGTGTTTTATCCCCACTGTATTGTTTTATGTCAACCCAGTATCAGAGTGGGTTGAGATGAAATGGAGATAAAGCTGCTTCTTAATATGGATGCCTTTGATTATCACTCATTTCCGGCTACTGCCACCAGCTCAGTTCTACCACAAGGCTAAAATGTGTCCTAAAGATCAAGAGAATGTGCCTTTGGTTTCAATTCGAGGCCTTTACTCTTTTAACATTCTGGTAAACTTATTGAACAGATCATCATCCCTGGACATATCACCTTAATGGAGAAAGAAAAGAATGAATATGATTAGAGACATGGGGTGGATATAAATTTAGAGGGATCTTAAACATGGTAGCGCTTTAGCGGTCAGTACAAAGACAGAGCTGTGAAAATCAGCTTATGAATTACTGGCGAGAGAGCTTATAGGTTCTTCTTTTATTTTAAAACCTTGAAGCTACATCATCATGTGAGCTTGGGACATTTTTAAGATAACATTGGCGGTCTTGGTAGAACCTGCCTGGTGATAGTCATTGGTCCTCACCATGTAGCTGACAATGGGAATCCATGTAAGAAGTGACTTCAAGAATGCTTACAGATAATTCAGTTCTGTTCCTCTCCATTCCCAATTGTGGGAATTAAAGGCACAGTAAGTCTGAGCTGCCCACCAAAGGACCAACACTGCCCTGGAAGAGGACATGCCAATTAGGAGAGGGCTAGGTTCACTAAGGGATTTGAAAGAGTTTTCCTGATATGATTTCTGGTATGTCCAGAGCTATTAATCTCTTGCCTTTGAAAAGCAGTCATTTATTTCCATTTTTCCTAACTGTTTTACTGTTGTCTCTTAAGAATGCTGAAACTATCTTGATTTATTGCATTCATCCATCAAAAGAATAGTAACAACACACTCGTTCAGCTATTGCTCTGAGGTCACAGATGTTAAGTCAGGAGTATGGGGCTCTGGGTCCTAATATGGAGAACACCTGTTTATAAGGCATCATTTAAAAGATATTGCCACATTCAGGCACCAAAATCCTCACAGAAGTATTT
>NW_005371371.1:2629994-2639322 GCF_000412655.1 Myotis brandtii | reverse complement strand
AACTCTCACGACACTTTGAAGGTATATACCCTTAAAATCACCCAAAAATTATTTTCAACAATGGCAACAACCCAATTGCTTAGCAAGAGAGCAGGCAGGTGGTAAGAAGGCATTATTAAACCAATTCACTTGGAACCCACACAAAAAACAGCTCAAAAGGAGAGTCTGGTCCAATCTTTAAGTAAAAAGAAATGGGTGCTCCCTCTCTCCTCACAATGGATGAGTATTTTACACACTTGATGCTGATCTGTTTTGTGTGTTTTTTTATCTGTTTTGCAAAGTTTCCCAAGGCTTAAATTATTGTACTCTTCCTCCTTACTGATATGCTTGCTTAAATCAAGGCAAATGTAATTCATCTAAAATGGTTTATTCTCTTCAAAAGCTTGTATTCATCATGAATTGCTTTGGACCAGAAAATACTGTGAGGACAGACTGTCCCAATTTTATTCTTCATGTTCAGGAAATAAGCCATTTGAAGGAACACTTTTTTTCCTAAGTAATAAAAAATCAACACACTAAAAGAAGTAGTGAAACAAAATGTGGTTAAAACTCTTACTATTAGAACTATAATTTGGAGGATAATCTTCATGAGGTCTATTTGCATTTAAAAATGATGAAACGCTGGTATTTTTACAAAAATTAGTAATGAGAATAAAACCAAGTAAATATGTTACAATGCCAACTTAAAAGACTATATGGGTTAGAAATGATTGGGAGGGAGTGTACTTGCTTATGATAAAGGTGGCTTTGATTGATCTTCTTTGATCAGTAAAGACTGGAAATTCAGAAACATGACACTCCCTTGATGCTGACAATAAAAAAGGTAGTTATCACTAAGAAAACCATAAAGAAGATCCAAGCTATATCAAAATTTCATGGGAGAATTGAGTTTTAACATATGGGACAGGCATATATAAGATAGCAAAGACAATTACGCCTCCAATTCTAATAGCCAATGAGGGAAAGCATTGCTGTCCTTGGAAATGGGCTGGGATTGGAATTCTCCAAGAAATCTCAATCTAAAACATCATCTCTTGCTCTCTCATTAAGTGGCTCCTCCAATAGCCAACATTTTCCCCAAGCATATCCAAGAAGCACATTCAGAGGTTCTGACTACCACTGTGGATGACAATCTCCCACTCCGCCAGCAACACTCACTCTGCAGCTGGTCCATTCTGAGCCTCTGATCTATAGTGCCCCATAGGAAGCAAGGAGAAACAGGGGAAAGAGAATTATTAACTCATAATATGAGTCACTAAGTTATGAAAGTGCAAGACTTTTTTAAAACCCTTCCTGTGGCCCTAGCTGGTTTGGCTCAGTGGATAGAGCATCAGCCTGTGGACTGAAGGGTCCTAGGTTCGATTCCGGCCAAGGGCACATGCCTGGGTTGTGGGCTCAATCCCCAGTGGGGGCCGTGCAGGAGGCAGCCCATCGATGATTCTCTCTCATCATTGATGTTTCTATCTTTCTATCCTTCTCCCTTCCTCTCTGAAATCAATAAAAATATATTTCTTTTAAAAAACCCTTCCTGTGGTTGAAGTGATTGGGCAAGTCACAAACAAGTTATCAATATGTCTTCTTTTCCTCTTCTTCCTGAGTTTCCTCATCTTCAACAGGAGACATTGGGCATGGCCCTCTTCATTCTTCGTGCAGATAATGAATTCTGATGTTTGGAGCCCACAAAATCCCCTCTCTCTAATTCATAATTTTGTTGCAAAATGAACACATCTCAGGAGAATCCGTGACAAATATGACCCCATAATAAGGGCTCCAGGACACATTTTTAAGGGATTAAATGTAGCTTTATTTGTAACATAAAGCATTCCATCAAGTGTAAAGCAGAGAATTTTAAAGGGGAAGAAACCCAGTCTCGTTACAACTTTTCTTCCCTTGGTCAGAACTTGTTGGCCCTTTTCCCCATGTGTCTTCTTGGGGATTTTCTTTCCCATAAATAACTTCCTATAGGGCTCAGCACTGAGTAAGAGTACTTGCTCCCTCCTTTTAAAAAGGATTAAAATTAAACCAAATCCTCATTTTCATCACTGTATTCAAGAGACAGGATTGGTTTTATTTCCTACTAGAGGCCTGGTGCACGAATTCATGCATAGGTGGGGTCCCTTGGACTGGCCAGCGATTGGGACCACTGGAGATTGTCCAGGGAGAGCGGCCACAGGAGGTTGGCTGGCTGCCATAATTGGGGCTGATGGGGCTGGCCAGCCAGGGGGAGGGACCGTGGGAGGTTTGGCCTGCTCAGGGGAAGGACCAGGGGAGGTTGGCTGTGGGAGCACACTGACCACCAGGGCAGCTCCTGCATTGAGCATCTGCCCCCTGGTGTTCAGTGTGCGTCATAGTCACCAGTTGTTATGTTTGGTTGCTTAGCCTTTTATATATATAGATTTTTGATGTTGAGAAGAGCTGAATTGAAGATGGCAATCATATACACAGGAACAGTGCCTGAGGAATATGGCATTTCTTGATTTTCTGATGGAGCAACAACAGCCCTGATCATAGCCCGCAGAAGGCACCATCATTTGCCCATTTGTGGCCTACACTTAACAGTATTCTCTGTTCAAGAGATTATATGAACAACGAATTGAATTTGTATTGTTTTCCATCAGGACTACACTCCAACAGAGAATCTGCAATGTTTTGGAAATAATACACTATTTTCATTCAGTCAGTGCCATGATCTCATGCAGGATTAAAGAGGATAAAAATAAGCATAGGTGGCCTCACCTATGATATCATTTATCTTCACAACAAACTTATGAGATAAATCTATAAAGCTTGAGAAAAATTAAAAGGCAGCTCTTATCCACACCCAAAGAACATTCCACCATCAGCAGAACAGGCTTTGAAAACTCAAAGTAACAGTAATCAATGCAGAAAACTCTCACTGGTTGGGATAAGCACAGCATGTGAAACAATGTCTAATATCTTAATAACATGAGATATTAGAGGGACAGCTCTAATGTGTGGTCATACAACTCACTGGAATGGGACCTGCTTCATGATCTTGGCAAATGTAACCCAACAAAACAAAATAATATTGTTTTGTATTACTAGATGAATGAATGATTGAATTAATTTAGTAAAATAATATATGTAAACGTGCTCTGCAAACTTTTAAAATAACCAGCTTATGAGTTATACTTATTGTTATAATAGCTATTTTGTAGACTATTTCAGTGCACTTTTCTTTTAGAAACTACCAAGGACACTCTGAACTGGGATTTTTCCTAAGTGGGATTGTGATAAGAACATCCTCCATTTTCCCTTCCAAGACCCTTTCTCCAAGCCAATATTTTAGGGCCCTTTTATTATTTTCTCTGGATCTCATCTTCTCTTGTTGCCAAAAGGGCCATACAAATTATCTCATTATCTCTTAGTCCTTCCAGCATGGTGGTCTCCTTCTCCCTGTAGACCTTTCACCTCCCTCTTTCCTCTGCCTGAAGAGCTCCTCCTCCAGATGTTTTCAGGCCTGGCCACCCATTGTTGTAAACTCAGCCTAAATGTCATTTTCTCACAGAGACTCTCTCTGCTCGGTCCTGCCTAAAGTCACCACACCCAGCACACAGTCCCAGAACTCCTTTCCTCTATCCCCATGCTTTTCTCTTCTGGGTCACACTTGTTAGAACTTGAAATAATGTTGTTTATGTTTCTCCCTATTATATTCTGGCTCCACAAATTGGGGGGGAGGGGCGGCTTTATCTGGTTTGTATCCCCAAATCCTAGAACTGTGCTTCACATCTAATAACTATTTATTGGATAAATGAATACATCTTGAACTCCAAAACTAGTAATCTATCCCCTGCCACACCTAAAGTAAGATTTTTCTGACTCTATTCCATGCTTCTCTCAGCTAATAAAAGGCTGCTTACATACAAAGGGCTGTGTCCTTTTGAACCTTGACCAACCCTCTTGTCTTTCCATGTGTCATACGGCACTTTCTCTTTTCTGTCCCAGGAGTATGATGGGAAATGTATGCTAGAACAGAAAAATAAATGAACAGGAGATATAGCTCAGCATGGCTTACAGGCATGTACTAGAAAAGCTTCACCCTTTTATTTTGTTTCCTAGCCTATGAAACAGATAAATTTCACATTGAAAAAATAAGGCTGAGAACTGGGGTTCCCTAGGATGAGTTTTCAACCTGCTCTTCTATTTACTGGGATAAGCTGGCCGAGGCTCTCAGAACCCCTTGTTTTGCTCGCTGGGAGGGCTGCATCTGACAGTGAGAGAGCACAGATTCAGCAGCACCTGTTCGACCCCTGTGAGGTGGTCCCTTTCAACATGACGTCAGTAGCACTTTAAACGATGCCAACAGAAGGGTTCCAGCTGGTCATGGAGCTATAGGACACCCTTATTAGGATGTGAGTCATATAAATATAGAAGTGTACATAACATAAATATAGATCTTCTTACAGCACACTCAAGCTGTATTCTCTGCACAGGGATAAAGAGCTCACTCAGTTTAATAAAGAGGATTTTGCCCCAGGAAGTGCAGCATTTTTGCAGTTTCAATTACAATTACAAAGAAAAAGATTTCAAATGAAAAGTTAACAATGAGATTTAAGATGAACGCATGGTAGCATTCTATGTTTTTAATCCTGTTTTTCTGTTTATTTTGTAGCACCTTGTGCCTTAACCATGTTTTAAAAATTGAGAAAATTAACCTTCCCATGAAATATGAAAGTAACACTAAATGAAAAACAGATCAGAGCACATTACTTTTCATCTGTTTACCTGCCCTGAAAGTAAACGTGATGGTTGAGAACATCTGGCAGGAGGCCAAGTGATTGCTTACCACAAGTAAGTCCTGAACTTCTTGAATATAAACTCTCCAAATCCAGAAACCAGCTTTCTGTTGCTTTGGCCCGATTCCACAACACGACTCATTTCCTTGGGACTCCATCAGGAAAGTTAAACTCAACCCTTTATTTTTTTTCACAGCTTTCTATTTTTAGATTACAAAATTAGTATCTATTCATTGCAGAAACCTTGGAAAACTCATAAAAACACAAAGATATTTTTATGATCATCTGATACTCATAATTCCACTCCCCAGAATTATAATTACCATTCACATTTTGGTACGTTTTTACGGTTATTTTCCTGTGCTCAGATGCACACATCAATTTTTCTCTCCCTAATAGTGTCTTTCCATACATATTATGTGGTTTCACTTAGCAGTACCTTATATAGTTTTGCCAGGTTTGAAATATCCTTCTCTGGCCTGATGTCCATTGATTACATAGTATTCCTTTGTTTGCATTATTACCATTTCTCCAAACTCTTAATTTTGGAATCTTTTGCTTGTTTTCCATTGTATTTTCTTGTCTGTCTACATATCTATGATATAAACTACATTAGAGACATAATTGTTTTATTGGACCACTTTGCTTTTATTGTGATTCACAAATGTTGCTTTTTTTTTTACAGCCTGAAGGCAAAACTCTCTACCAGCAAAAAGATTATAACTTTCTTTATCATGATACTCACTTTATTGCAGTGGTCTGGAACGGAACCTGCAATATCTTCAAGGTATGCTCGCATATATAATGTATACAAAAAATTTACTTGCAATCTTTAGAAACTATTGTCAAAGATACTATTACTTGCCTACTCGACATCTATTTCCTCTTCTTCCTTGCTAATATGACTCTAATTTTGTTCAATGTGAAAATATCCCTGACTAATATGACAAAATCTGATGCATATGGTGTGAACAGAAGGTTCCGAGTGACCCTTTGATGTGGCTCCCATCATTCCCATGGTCTTATGCATTTGCTTTGTCTACTCCTGTCTTCTCACCTGGGAAACAGACACAATGAGTGGAGATAGGCAGCCACTTTGGACCAAGACCTGAAAACCACTCACTAAACAGAGTGTCCTGGAAAACAGAAAGAAGATTGGGTCCTAATGCCAGTATGGGGCCACCAACCAAGCCCTTGGCTCCTTACCTCCAAATGTTATGTTATACAACAAAAATAGGCTTCTATTGGATGGGAACCATTGCTTTTTTTTTTAACTTTCTGGTATTCAAAACAGAATATAATTATCTAACAAATTTGTTCAGTATAAAATGTTTAAAATGGAACTGTCTAGGGGTGTCAATATTTTATAGACTTTAGATTCTTAGTATCAATGTGCTTCCCAGAAACTTTTTATTGATATTAACTCTGACCAGCTACATATGAAAGTGCCCATTAGCCACAATGTACTTTATTGTTGCTTTCATTTCAATTTCTTTGCTTATTTCAGTTCCAAGTGTTTTCATAAACTTTCATTTCTTCTGTGAGCTTGTCCTCCTGAATTCTGTTCATGCTCCCTTCTATTATTTTAAAATTTAAGATCAATCTAGGGTTTTTGAATTACAAGAATTATTAGAAGGAAACACGAAGACGGTTACTAAGATTGCATGGATGCTTGCAACTGCTGGAAATCTCAGTCCTGAGTGAAAGCATTCCAGCCTAAACACAGGTGGTAGCTATAAAGTTGGTGACCCATCCTCAGTAAATGCAGCCACCCTGACTGGAAAGGTGGGACTCTTGCTGTGGGGGGAGAGCTCTCACAACCTCTGGTCAAGCCTAGCTGCTGGTGGTCATGCGCTGCTTAGGATCCTTCTGTAGGTAAATACAGAAGTTTCCCTAAAGATTTAGAGACAAGAACCACAACACTTTTTTACTGTCTCATTCCTGAGATTCCAGATTCTTTGCTCACCTCACATTCCTATTGTGAAATGTTTGTATCATCTAGCACATAAATGGAACCTTTTGTCATTCAGAAAAATTGAAATAGCTGTGTAGTTTTTTCCCTTACTTTCTCAACATTCAGGGGAGCTTAGTTAGCCAATGGCAGAAAAAGAGTTCTTGGGTCCTTGAAGATTAGAAGGTCAGTGATCATTCCCCAGCACTTTCATCTAGTATTGCCAAAGTATTTTGCGGCAAATTTTAGGGAAGGCCTAGAGGACCATTTGTATTATGTAGATGGAGACAAAATGCCTCTTGCATAACTCAACTCAGGGAATCAGCTTAATTTTTTTTCTCTTACTTTTTTCAACAATGCCTAGGTAAGGTGATTTAGGCAAGCATCCCAAACAAAAGAAACCCAAGTGCTCAGGTATTCCATCAATTATGGAGGGGGGTAGAAATACCCGGGGACAGGGAGAGATTGGCAGTACATTAAGTGTCATGTGCAGTGGTACCTGGGCTGGTGCCACCCCGTTATTTATATGGCAATGAACACTCTAGCCACGAAGCACTTTCTCAGCATCGGTTATTACTCTAGTGTACAACAAAGGGGGCTGAGATATCTGTGACTTCTGAACATCATCAGCTTCAACTGAACATCTACACTGCACCCAGCATTAACCACTGCTGAGCAACTACAGCGTGAGCATGTGGCTTCTGACCCAGATGCAGTAATCTGTGGCTCTTGTGCCTGCTTCCTTCTCTGCCTTCTTAGTCAGGCTCTTGCCATCTCCTTCATTAATTATTGCATCAATCCCACTGTCCTCAGCCTCAGTGGCAGCCCTTCTTCATTATTTTCTTTAGTTTTTTCTTCACTATTTTTTTTCTTCATTATTTTCTACTAGAGGCTCAGTACACGAAATTCATGCACTCAGGGGGTGGGGTGGTACCTCAGCCTGGCCTGTGCCCTCTCGCAGTCTGGGAGCCCTTGGGGGATGTCTGACTGCCCATGGGGAGTGGGCCTACGCCAGCAGTCAGACATCCTTAGTGCTTTCGCAGAGGTGGAAGAGGCTCCTGCCACCGCCACTGCACTCGCCAGCCGTGAGCCCAGCTTCTTGCTGAGCGGCACTCCCCCTGTGGGAGTGCACTGACCACCAGGGGGCAGCTCCTGCATTGCGCATCTGCCCCTGGTGGTCAGTGCACGTCATAGTGACCAGTCGTTCCACTGTTCGGTCAATTTGCATATTAGTCTTTTATTATATAGGATAGTATTGTGCCATCCTCATTGTTCCCCCGGAAACAAATGGACAAGTGAAAACATAAATGAGTTACTAATGCAGAGGTATGAGGCCTTGGTTTTGCTTCATTTCTTCATCATTTCACCAACCAATTCTCTTCCTCCCTTCTTGCCAAATTTAAAGATCCACCTCCAAGAAGGCTTTGAAAATGAAGCCAGCCTAAAGTCTGTCATTTCAATACTCTTTATTGGATCTTCTAATACTGCATTGCTTTAGAATAATTACATATTAGACCCTTAAAGAAGTCCTCTGCTTCTGTCACAGATAATCTCCATCTTCTCATTTTCAATAGCTCCAAATCACCATTGATTCTGCCTTTATCTTTGTCCTCAAGTACATTTACCTTTAGAATTACAAAAATATGGACTTCTCGATTTGGAAGATCCATAGGTACAGCTAAATATCCTATGGTTACAGATTAAAAGTCAAAGTCTGAAGAAGTTGTAGGCCTTCTTCACTGTCTCACTGCTGGAGGGGAGGAGAGCTCTCCCTGCAGAGAAGCTCATAGATCCCATAGCTGGTGCTTTAATTGTATCACCTAGACTCCTGATTGACACTGTGCTGATACCATCACTGTGCCTGTCCCCCAACTATCCTTATTCCCAAAGGGGTCCTATTAGTTGATACCAACGAACAGGGAGGCTTGCTTCCTTCAGTGACAGAGGACTCCAACGTTCCCCGCCTGCCTTGCCGGCCTCTGAGCTTCAGTTGGAAACATTGTAACATTTATAGAAGATAAACAAAACCCCAGAAACCTCCTGTCAGTCAGCCGGGATCTCAGAGCTGGAGTCGCAACATTGTTTCGAATACAGAAAACAAAGGCCAGAAACCTGCTTTCAGCAGCCGAGCCTCAGAGAGAAAGCCGGCTCTCAGCTCCAGTGACAGCCATAGAAGGTAAATAAATGCCAGAATAAAAAAAAAAGAAAAAAAGGAGAGGTTTGGAGCTTCAGTCGCCCGCCAGCCTGAAAACAGCCCTCAGCCCCTCACCCAGACTGGCCAGGCACCCCAGTGAGGACCCCCACCCTGAAGCAACAAGATGGCGGCTAATTTGCATACTGAAGGCAGGCGGCAGCAGGCAAGGCTGTCTGTGGTTTGGGACTCGGATCTGTGACCCTGCCGGGCTGGGCGGCAATGCTTGAGGCTGTCCACTGTCCCGGGACCCGGATCTCTGACCCTGCTGGGCGGGGGGCAGCGCTTGAGGCTGTCCGCTGTCCCGGGACCCAGATCCATGACCCTGCCGGGCAGGGGGCAGTGCTTGAGGCTGTCCATGGTCTGGGACCTGGATACATGTCCTCCCGAGTGGGGCGGCAGTGCTTGAGGCTGTCCGCGGTCCCAGGA
>NW_005371371.1:2598124-2628976 GCF_000412655.1 Myotis brandtii | reverse complement strand
GTGCTTTTCCGAATTAATGAGAGAAAACATTGATTCTCCTGCTGCCCACGAAGGTGGAAAGTGAAGTGGGGAGACATGTGGGGAATGAGCAAGGTTCCCTGTCTGGGGGTTCCAAATCTGCTGTTGGTTTCTTTCACCACTGACTAGAGATATACAGGGTGTCCCCCCAAAATGTATACACACTTTGAATACCTACTAATTCCAATGGTTTTAAGCATAAGAAAGAAACAACAATGGAGCTGTTATCTGTTAAAAGTGTGGGCACAAACAGGTAGTTGGACATTCCCTGAGGGGTCTCAGATTGGAGAGGGTGAAGGCCAGACTGAGGGGCCCCTTCCCCGCCCCCCACCCCAGTGCACAAATTTTGTGCACCGGGCTACTAGTATATATATAATTAATTTCAGAGAGGAAAAGAGAGGTAGAAATATCAATGATGAGAGAGAATCATTGATCAGCTGCCTCCCGCACACCCCCTACTGGGTTCTGTTGGTTCATAGGTCAATGCTCAACCACTGAGCCACACCAGGGGTGGGGGGGCAATACCAATTCTTTAAAAATATGAGTTTAATTATGTCACCTTCAATAGCTATTGAAGTCTAAGTTTAGCATTTTAGGTTCTATATTATTTGTTCATAATATGTATCCCAATCTTTTGTTCCAGTCAAATTAGTGCACTCACTTCATAATTTCTCCCCACTCTGCTTTCTTCAGGTCTAGAATGCTTCCCCAGTTTTCCCTGTCATCCCAATCTTTCCCATCTCCAAGAACTAGCTCACAGCTTAGCATACTTCACAAAAAACAACCTCTTCTTCCTTTAGAGTTCAGAATGCATCTAACTAGGTACTTCTAGCACACACTAATTGATTACAACTGGATTATCAGTTCTTGGCAGTCAAGGACAACCTTTTGCTTCCCCTCACAGCATCTCGTAAAGAGTAGACATGCACTGGTAGTGACTGTCGCTGAATGATGGCATTGGTCTTCACATAATACTGGATATGCTATCATTCTTTTCTTCTGTATTTTTCTAGAATGCTTTGATTTGCATGCAATAACCAGACAGCCTTTTCTCTGAGCACTTCATTTGGAGATTTTTCTTGTCATATTTTCATTTCTACCTATAGAGAATTTATTGAATATGGTTCCCTTTATAGTGATCAAGCAACTCAACCATTGACCACATTAATAATGATGATGATGATGGTGGTGGTAAGAAGTGATAACTACTGTTAGGGAACAATATTGAGTGAGATAATGGCTCAAGAGCTCATAGTCCATAGCTGACATATAACCTAATGCTCAAGGTCTGCTAACTCATATTATTATCTGTTTTCCCAAGACAGTTTCTTTTCTGACTGCCACTTCAATCTTCCACTAGAATCAGTCAAAGATGACAAACATTGCTCCTTCCTGGTGCCTTTATTCATGAAGAACTTAAGAGACAATTTTCTTTTAAAATGAAGTGATGGGATGTAAAAGATGGTCCTGTCACTGTCATTCTTATTCTTTCTATTTTTTTTCTTGGGATGAGAGAGATGGTCCCTTTCCTCTCATCCTTTCTGTTTGTCCAGCTCTGGGCAGAATGGCCCTGACCTTCCCTCGTCCCCGCCCTCCTATTCAGGGAGCCACAACTCACTCAACACACAACTATGGAGAATTTAGATATTCACAGATTTGTGACAGGCACCAAGGAAATAAATATGAATGAACAAATGATTTCTGCCCTCAAGAAATTCACAGTAATAGAAGCAGAGGTGTACATACATTTTGCAATGTAGTGTAGTAAATGCCATGAAAAATATTAGGCCAAATTTCAGCATCGCCACAGAAGAGGAAAAATAAACTGCCTCTGAGAAAGTAAGAAAATGCTTATTGGAGGAGCCAAGGCTCAGCTGAGTTTTGAAGGTGGATCAAGTATTCACTCATTGAACATAAAGGGGAAAGACACAAAGGGAGGACTTTTGTAAAGACACAAAATTATGATGAGGGGACTCTAAGTTGGGGCTGTGGGTAGAACATTCGATGCCAATCATGGCAATGGAGGCCTTAAGTAGGCCAGAGTGTCAAGGTCCAAAGAAAAGGCAAAGGAATCAGGACTTAATCCTGTAGACAAGGAGGAGACATTGAAATCCTTTAACTGGAAGTAAGGGAATCATATTTGCATTATTTAAAAACTCCCCCCAGCCACAGCATAAAAGATGATTTGAGAAAGCAAGATAGCATGGTGGAAGACCATTGTGTGGTCAGAGCAAATAGAGACAGGAGGCAGTGGAAACACACAGAAGCAATTAGAATTGGAGCCTAGTGGTGGCATAGGCTGTATCTTAATCTGATATATTCTTCTTGGTTGATGGAAAACTTGGATAGTGTGCAGACATTTGTGACAAGGAATTGAGTGAGATACTAATTTACATTTGTTTTTCCCTGCATGGGCATACATTTAAGGTGGTTTTTTTCCCTCCCCTTTGTGTTCTAAGTGTAGCCTTCCTGGTCTAAGATGCGTCTATAATAACTTTGTGCTTCAAGGCAATTGAGAAACACATAAAAGACCCTCCCTCACCCTTCACTCAGGGTTTTGAAAGTATGTTCTGCTTGAAGAAAACTGGACCCAACATTTGGGGATGAAGGGAGGGAGCAGTGGTAGAAGTTTCTGGAGTGCTTGAGATTTGCATTCTGCTCCCACCCAGCAACCTGAGAAGGGGCAGACCCCTCTGTATCATGTGGTATCATGTATAGATGTGGTGGAAGCAGATGGGAGAATTGAAGTTGCCTGAAAAATTACGGCCTAGGGAACCCCAGAGAGCACTCCCCATGCCTATGCATGGTGCTGAGGAAACACAATTTCCTGCTTCAACTACATCATGTGGGCTTGGCCAGGAGCAACTCAATGACAACCATGAGAAACTAAAATAAAGACCCTCTCCTGTTACTAGGCATCCCCTTTAAATGTGCAATCTTAGTGAGAGGGAAGAAGGCTCCTAAGCCTAACCAATATGGGTAGCTTTGTTTGGCAGTCAGAGTCCTGTATTCTCTCTACTCATTTATTTTTGTTTTTCTAACCCCTCAGCAGCCTCCCAACTGTCTGGTTGGATAGAGGGAGCGATTCTGAGAACAGAAAGATGCTTTAGGTATATTCACAAATGACTTTTTAATCAGTGTTTATTTCTTTTTTCTGGATTCTCAGGCCTTGGTACTTTTGTAAGTAATGATGCCTTTATGTTGTTCTATATTTTGGAAACTGCTGAGAACCTTTATACATTCTCTAGAGACCTCACCATAGGTTTTCTTATTCCTGGCTTTTTCCAATGTCCCTATGGAGAAGGTCAGCCCTGAGGATGAAAAATGAAAGGCGACATTGTGTGGCAGTTAAACATGGACTATAAATTATCTGTGTTTGAAACCTGGCTATGCCACTTACTAGTGTGTGACATTAGATAAGTTATGTAATCCCTTCACCTCAATTTCTTTTTGTATAAAATGCTAGTTCCTCCTTCTTGAACTTGTTGTCAGGACAAAGGGCATAATGCATGATGAGTTCTTGTCCTAACACTTGGCCCAGGGCTGTAGGAAATGTGAGTTAGTGGTCATCAGTAATTAGAGTGTTCTGCCCACTCCCACCCCCGCATCAGTTGGGATCCATAGCCCCTGTGGTCCCTGACACATTGCTCCCCACCGTGGAATAAATTTCACTTTCCCTAAGAGGATGGCCTCCATGCAAAACCTGCTGAGAAAGGAGAGAGGAAACCCCACAATGTTTTCAGTTCCCAGATCCTGGGCACACACAAAGCCATTATCCACCACTGAGACTCTAAGACTCCAAGGAATAGAACTAATCTAGGAGCCAAGAAGGTGTGTTGCAAGCTGGTTCCAGAATCTATCAGAAGCCCCTCAGAACTCTCAGAGGCACCCATCTCTGATGCAGGAGACTGCTTCCTAACATTACTGCATTCATTTCTCACTTTGTTTCTCGGAAAAGCTGTGTGATTCTTTGTGGGCCAGGAGCTTTGCCATCGATTTTCTGGGAAACTAAGTGAATGTTCTTTCTGCCAATCTGAAATTGTTTGGTGGGTGGGTTATTTTTTTCCCCTTTGCTCCTTTTCTTCTTTATGAAAGCTGACAAATGGGGAAGAAAAAGAAAAAGAAAAGAATAAACCCAGTATCACAGGATGCTGGGAAAATAGCTTCTATTTATAGCCTGGTACATTTTCAGACATGTAAACACCTCTGTTAATCGCTGCCCCTGCAGCAAGACCCTGGGGATTATTGAGCTGCCCTGGAAAGCTGGCAACCATATACGGCAGAGGAGTGAAAGGTTTGACAAGGCTAATTGTGCTCCAAGTTGTTTTCAGAAACAGTGGGAATGAGGTCTGTGTCCCGCCTGAACCCGCTGAATAGCAGAGGGCCACACAGGCCTCAGTCCCCTCTCAGAGAAAACAGAATCTTGGCACAGTGAAAGTTTGGCAGGTGTAATCAAGAATGGCCTGGCCAAAACACCTCTAATTGAGCAAATCTAGCTGACAATATAATAGCAGAAATTCTCACTTTGAGTGGCAGCTTCACCACATATTAGCTATGTAATATTGGGAAGCTCCTTTGTGAAACATGAGGCTCAGTTTGTTCATCTATAAACTGGAACAATTATAGTGACCTCAAGAGGTGAACATGAGGATTAGATAAAAATAATATAAGTGTAAAACATCAGACACCCTACAATGTGCTAGCCACAATTTCTGTCAACCAATGCAAAGTTTCTAGACTTGAAAAGAACAGGAAAATCTGATTCTAATAAAGAAAACAGTAGTACAAACAGATCCCTGAAATGACTCAGAAAGAAAGACTTTAAAACAACTGTTATAAGGATGCTCAAATTTAAAGGAAAATGTTATTACAATAAATGAATAATTGGAGAATCTCAACAGAGAAGTGAAAACTATAAAAGTGCAAATTCTAGAACTGAAAAGTGCAAACTTTTTCACTGATGGTCTAAACAACAGACTGGATGCTATAGAAGAAAAGCAAACTTGAAGACAAATCAATAGAAATTATTCATTCTGAAAATAAGAGAAATATTTTTTTAAAGAGTCTTCAGGTTAGGATATATGCATAACCCATGGACACAGACAATAGTGAGGTGAAAGCCTTGGGAGGGGGCAGAAGCAGGGTGGAGGGGGTCAATGGAGGAAAAAGGGGGTCATCTGTAATACTTTCAACAATAAAGATAAAAATTGTAATTAAAAAAAAGAGTCTTAGGGGCCTATGGAACAACATCATAAAATTTATCATACATGCAGTCTTATATACATGGGACAGTGCTGAAGATTAAAGGACAATTTTAAAATCAACCAGAGAACAGAATCATATTGTTTCCTACAAAGAAACAATAATTTGACTGGCAACAGACTTCTCATTAGGGAAAATAGAGGCCAGAAGTCAGTGGACAACAACATTAAGTATGAAAGAAAAAAGAGCGTCAACCTGGAATTCTATGTCCAGTGAAAATATCTTTCAAACGTAAAATAGTTTGTAAAAACAAAATATCTTCAGAGAAACAAAACCAGATAGAATTCATCACTGTCATATTTGCTCTAAAAGTAGATTAGGATGAAGCTAAATTAGACCCCATGGAAATGAACATCCACAGAAAGGCATGAAGAGCCCAGAAATGTCTCTACAGTTTTACACTGATCTACATAATCCAAATATGTCCTAAACTTCCTGGAATAAGTTTTATGCAAAAGGTAAAGACAATTGAGACTCTGCTCTTAAATGAATTAATTAACAATCAATTAATTGTTAAATGCTGAAATGTTCTCTCGCATGGCTATGAGATAGCCCCCCAGGAAAATCTCTGTGGCCATTGAGGAGCCAGAAAGAATATGGCTTGAACAATGAAGAAAAATAACCAATTGTACATTTATATTATTGGCTTAAAATTCACCATTGGAAATCTTGCTCAATCACCACAAGGACACTTCAAGCATCACTACAAATATGCTAGAATTCACCTGCAAGAGTGAGTTTGATATGGTTACAGGAAGCACGTATGTATCTCTTTGAAGTAGGGAGAGGTCCTCTAAAAAAGTAAGAATGATGATGTAACTAAAAACAATAATCAAAGAACCCATATACATATATTCATAACCAATGGACACAGACAAAGTGTGTAAAGGGGCAGGAACTGGGAGGAGGAGGGTAAAGGGGAGGAGAATTTGGGAGACATCTGTAATATTGTTAACAATAAAATTAAATTTTAAGAAATTATTCTATTTTCTGTAAGCAAAGATAAAAAAATTTAAAAACATCAACATCTGACACACACTCTGATGAATATGTGGTGTTGAGTAAGCCAAATGGACTTAGAGTTCTTCCCATTACAAGCTTTTTGTGACATACTCTAGAATTTGTTCTTCTAGATTAAAAACATTTCTCTACTAAAATAGATTTTTTTTTACAATTTCCATCAGATGAAGGCTCCCCCTGAGAAATCAGGACAGTGTTCCTGGTGAGAAAAATGACAGGACACCATCATGAGAGTGAACTGTGGTCCACCAGCCCAAGAAGATCTAGCTTTGTCGACTTTTTACCCAGCCAAGCTGAGTATGGTTTTGGCTTGGGTTCTAGTCCCTGTGGCCATAGACTGATACTGGAGAGGAAGATGGGCACTTCCTTCACTCACTGATTTGCTGATGAAATATTTATTTTGTCCCCTGTATATGCCAGGAGATCTCAGAACTCCAAGGATATGCAGTGAAGAACGCACAGCCCCTGAGACAATGGGAGACAGCATCCAGACGGATGGACAAGTAAACCCCAAACCCCAACACAACATTTCTTGCAGGTGGCCATCCATAAAGCCAGAGTGTTGGGTGATACCTGGAGAGACCATAAGCCTCTTTAGCATCAAGTGGCCTGGAAAGGCTCTACAGAGAAAGGGAAACATCGGTGCAGACTTGAAGGGCATTTAGGAAGAAACCAGGAAGCCAAAGACATTGTTTTTCCATCATTTTACTTTAAGGGTAAAATCAAAGGATATAGAAAGATCATCTTTTTAGGAATCATACATATTTCTGTTATTCCTTCCAACTGGTGAAAGAAGTTCATTCATTCTACTTTCTGGATGCACCGAGGGAAAACACTTGAGTGGCTTTTGATACTGATGCCTAAATGCAATAATGAGTGAACAATAAAATTTCATTAATACAGAGTTAAAACCACACTTTTCAAAATGTCTCTATTTATATTGAAAAAACAAACAAACATTTGTTTAATTTATTTTTGGTCCAAGAAATAGAGACATGATTTAGGCACAGATAAATATGGTTAAGAATATTCTTTTTCCTGGTATTTCATATGACAAACAGTGGCACGAATGGGTTCATATTTAAAGTTTTAATGTATGGAACCATGCTTTTGTTCTCAGGTCATTATTCCCAACTTGGTTCCAACCATTCTTTTTTAAAATCACTTTAAAAAGTGACAAGACTGCACAATTGACTCGAGGGCCGTAGGACGACCTCAAAATCCTGTTTCATTTCCTGGCTGCTGCCTAAAAGTTCACATTGTGTTTCTGCCATTTATCTTAAGGATTTGACTCTATTAACATGTAAAACCTCCACACAAAAAAGAGTAATGCTTAAAAACTCCGCATCTTAGTGAAACGCAGTTTCAAAGAACATACTCCCAAAGTGGGAAGTGAGAGAACAGAGCATGAGGACCCCAGAGGGTTAGGACTTGGTAGGATACAGGAAGGTGACACGGGGGGATTTAAAAGATCACTTCTGCTCTTATAATATTTTCCCTCAGATTAGCCTGGCTTCCAGTATGGATTTGGATAACATTATACACATTCCTGCCCCCTAACTCCAATATTTTGGGCTTTAAATCAGACTTTATCTCAATTGCACAGTATTTTTATCACAATATGGAAATACAGCAGTAATACAGATGAGAATTAAGCATTACAAAAAGAATAAGGAATGCCCCAGAATATCTCACGTATTTAAGCTACTACAAAGTACTGAAGCGCTCCCTAAAGAAAACCATAAATAGCTTTATATTCACGACAAGTAACATTAGTGTTGCATGATTTGACCCTTGTCCCAATAAATAGACAAAGTATGTAAGCGAGTGGTTCACAAAAGAGGAACTACAAATGACTAACAAACATGTAAGAAAAGTTTGAACTTACTGAACTTTAAAACAATAAGTATCAACTTTTACCTAAAACATCAGGAAAGTTGAGAGAGATTGCACACTGCTGTGAACCTATGCAATTTTGTATATAACATATTTGCACAATCACATTTTGAATGTCCTTTATAAAACTTTGTAAATGTTGTTTGTAAGCATTGCCTAGAAATGGGGAAATACTTGTATGTAAATATATATTTGAATAGAGCAAATATTGGTGGAAATATAATAAAATGTTAACCATGGTTGTCTCTGAGCCTTGGGGTGTTTTCCCCTTCTTTGTGCCTTATTCTATTTCCCCAATTTTCTATAAATAGCATTAATAATAAAAAGAAAAAAGAAAATGGTTTCAGTGACATAGTCCTAAATGTTCAAATATCTTCATTGCCTGTCCCAGGACTTCCATGGCATACCATCTTTCAGCCTAAACAGAGTGTGCTAATCAATTTTTATGCCTATCAGGGGAACAGTCTGGAAAACATTACCCATAGTTATAATAATCAAGAGCACTATTTTCATTTCTGTGTTTTATCAGATGATGTTTTCCTCCATCGCTTTGCTAACATTCAGAGATTTGGAAAGTATATTTATGAGATAAGACTAACTTTTTTTTAAAAAACAAACTTTTTATTGACATTAAGTGTAGATGCGCATGCAGTTGTAAAAAATAATAGAGAGAGGGCCCATGTACCTTTGATCTAATTTTCCCCAATGATAATATTTTCCAAAACTATAGTACAATATCACCACCTGGGTATCAACAGTTATACAATCCACCTTTTTTATTCAGATGTCCCCAGCTTTACTTGTACGTGTGCGTACTTCTATGCAATTTAATCACTTTGTGTATCCACCACCACAGTCGAGACACAGAGCCCTTCCAGCACCACAAGAATTCCTCCTGTTGCTCTTTGGCCAACATGTTTTTACCTCTCAGATTGCAGGTCATATAAACTATCACTAGCCAATTTGTGCATTCACCTCTCTGTGTTTCCTATTTTTATATTATGCATTTGAGTTTTACAGTCAGAGCTTGTCAAATGAGTAAGGTGTGTCCAATATCCTAAAACTTTGAAATTACTCTTAAAGGAAAAATCATTTAGGCCAGAAAAGGTAGGGAGGAAAGTGTATGGGGCGGGGGGAGTTAACTTCCCTTCCTGGCTGTAAACTACATACAATGGAATAAACCCTGACTCTATGAAGACATTTCTCTATAAACAAGCTGGTTGGACTAGAAGAAGATGCTTTCACTCAGGAAAGCCTTTTTATCAAAAAAACTGGAAGATTTTTTTTAATGCCCATTTTACCAGGCTTCATTTTATAAAATTCTCTAAGTGGAATAAATAGCCTCCGCTGTGCTCTGAATGGGTTCAACTAGGTGTCCATGTGTTCACATGACAGCCTTAGTACTTTCTGATATGAAAAGTGTTCTTTAGAAAGAAGGAGAAACCAAAAGCTCAAGCTCTGTATAAAGTTTCTGACCACTTTGTACCAGAAGCATGCTGGCCATGGTTACTAGCGATAAGCAGGGAAGTCAGAAATTGGACATAGCTCACCATCCAGAAGTTTCTGAGCTACTGATAAGTGTCAGATGTGCAGTCCCAGGATGAACAGCTCAAGGGAAGATCCAGGCCAAGTGCAAACCTTTCCCAGGAGCTGGGCCAGGAATGTCCCTTGCTGTGGCGTGAGCTCAGAGGGACACCTGTCACTAGGAAGTATCTTACCTATCCAAGGACAGTCAGGCCTGATGGTTCTGGAGTTTCTCACTCATCTATGAACCCAGAAGCCACTCCATGGTTCAGATGTGACTCACTCAATTGACCATTATTGACCATGAATATTGTAATGAACACACGCAATTGTAGGGATATGCAAAATGGGACAATTTCAAGGAACAGCTGCATAAACAAAATGTGTCAGGCTAACAGTCTGTAATATACGTTAGGCTAATCATCATTTAAAAAAAACAAAATAGTTGTTAGGAATAGGAGTACATGATCTAAAACTCAGGAAGGGGTTATCTCTCACAGAGCAGCCCCAACCTCTTGGAAAATGCCCCCTATGAGGAGTTCAGGGTAACATGGCCCTCTGTTACCATCTATGCAAGAGAGTATAATGGTGGTCTGCTCCGGTGGTGTATTGGTTGGCTAGGGTTTTCATAACAAAACTAGAGGCCTGGTGCATGATATTTGTGTACTGGCGGGGGTGGGGGAGGAGGATAGTCATTAGCCTGGCCTGTGCCCTCTCACAGTCTGGGACCCCTCAGGGGATGTCTGACTGCTGGCTTAGGCCCTTGGGGAGCGGGCCTAAGCCGGCAGTCGGACATCCCCCTAGGGGTCCTTAGCACTGCCAAAGAGGCAAGAGAGGCTCCCGACACTGCCGCTGCTCTCGCCAGCCATGACCACCCCTCAGGGGATGTCTGACTGCTGGCTTAGGCCCATGGGGAGTGGGCCTAAGCTGGCAGTTGAACATCCCCCTAGGGGTCCTTAGCACTGCCACAGAGGCAAGAGAGGCTCCCACCACAGCCGCTGGCTTCTGGCTGAGTGGCACTCCCGCTGTGGGAGCACACTGACCACCAGCAGGCAGCTCCTGCATTAAGCGTCTGCCCCCTGGTGGTCAGTGCGCATTATAGTGCCTGGTCATTCTGCTGTTTGGTTGATTTGTATATTAGCCTTTTATTATATAGAATACCACAGACAGGGCAGCTTAAGCAACAGAAACTTATATTCTCACAGTTCCAAAGGCTGGAAGTTCAAGGTCAAGGTGCTGGCAGGGTAGGATTTTAGTAGATAGCTGTGTCTACTTTCCACTTTCCCTTATTTCTCCTTAAGGATGCTACACAGATTTTTATTCCATCATCTTTCCTTGCTCCACGAAGCCCATGGAGTTTGGGAGAGGCTGACTCTACACCATGTCAGAGAGTGACTAGGTCAGCCTCCCCCAAACTCAGAGTGACCTTTCCTTCTCCTGGACATCGTGTCATTTGACACACGCAGTCAATTAGGATTACTTTCAGGAGTGCTGTTTAGAGTTACAGGATAGAAAACAAAGGAAGCATCTTTTAGGTGAAGCACAGTCTCAGAAGACAGTGCTCGACCAACTCTGAAATGTATCCCACTCTGCACTTGCAGCTGCATGGAATCAGCCAGTTTGATTTGGTTTATCTGTTATCTGTAAACCTAAACAGTCCTAACTGATATGCACATACAAAAGGAAAGTCCCAAGAGACTTAAATCATTTTGCATTTCTTTTGAAAACGTAATCTTTTGATAAAGACTGTGGTGTTGAGAGGCCTCAACTTGAAGCTTCTCTGTCAGTGAAGAATGCAAAGGACTTGACATCTGAAGAATTTAAGGGTCTGGTACTTGTTGTTGAGAAACTTAATCTTAGGAAGTTGCTTATGAATTTTGAGTCTCAGATTCATCTGCTGCAAAACTGGGGGAAAGGTATATATCTGGAGTTCTCATGCACCCTTATCCCAACAATGAATGTGGTTGACTTGGTTAAAGTATAAGGTAAACGGTAGATATTAACAACCTGGGCCAATATTCACTTAAGTGGAATAATGGAAGATAAAGCCAATTTACCCCTTCACATAAAATGTTTGCTATCTTTGACAGAGAATCAATAACTGCAAAACTTCCAATATAAACTACAGATGAGATGCATGGCACAAGTTTACTTCTCACTCCTCCCACATGAGTGGCGAAGACTGAGACCTTCCATGAGAACCAAGGGTGGCTGAACAACCTCAGCCTCCACTCTTCCCCCTCCCTGTATTTTTTTAATATCAAATAAATCAAGGTTACAATGACATTATTCATTCCTTCATCTAAGTAAGGTGGGAAGTCATGGAAACCTGGAATTCTCCTTTTATGGAAGTGTGTTTCCACTTGGTAAACACTTTCAGACATAGTGACTATAGAGTTCATGGAGAAGAATGTAAAACACATGAGATGCCTCAACTGTGTGTTTTCTGCATTCTCAGCATTCAACATCTCTTGTCCTGAATGTTTGATCTTATTTTGTCACTAATGCCAAATGTTTAACTCAGAAAGCTAAGATTCAAGAAGATGATGAGGGCTACTTTGTTCACCTACGCATGTTCATTTCTTTTTGTTCCAAAGGGCATCACAACATATACAGGAAGGGGAGAATGCACTCCCTGGTGTCCCAAGTAAGATTACATACAACTAAATCACAAAGACATTAAAGTAATAAATCTTCCTTTGTGTGGAAACCGAACCATCACACAGTTGCGATCCCAAGGGAAGGCAGGGTAGAGAGAGGGGAGAGAGGGGAGGAAAGAAGGAAGAAAGAGGTGGTTGATGGAGGTCATTAATTTTTTCCCTTACAAAAAAAAAGCCATAAACCTGCTGCTTCCTCTATTGCTCATTCACTGCTGACCATTAAATTCTTTTGCAAAAGTGTGTCCCTTGGGTGAATCTGCCTCAAAACTAAAATTTGCATGGTTAAGTTAACGCAAATTCACAGTTTGAAAGATAAAACTTCTAAAATGAGATCTTACAATTACTGGTGGCAATCTCCCACAAAAGTGAAAATATAGTGTGAATAAAGAAATTTACTTACCCTTTGTCCAGTTTATATCCTTTTTAAAGCCAACTGTTTGCTTTCAGGTGTTGTCATAGAGAACGGAAAAAGTCCTTCTTATAATAGAAACCTACCCACTTCATATCCTTTGCCCGGAAAAAGACAGACAATAAATAAATTGAGGTAGAAAATTTCAATAACCTAATGTTGAATATTAATCCCAAGTGGAAGCATGCCAACATTAAAATATAACATGCCATTTTAAAACGACTAATGCTGGAATGAGCAGTAGCCTCTCTTAATACACTAGAACATTTTCCAGCAGATAGAAGCAGCAGGGAACAGGACTGCATGCCCCTGGATGCCAGCACCCGCCTGCCAGGGACCTTGCCAGACCCAAGCTTCACATGGCATGTGTCAAGGGCGTCCCAAGACAGGGACTCTACCACTCCACATGAAGGTTAGTCAGAGGAAATTGTCATCTAATAGTCACCAATATTCAGTGTCCCAGTAAAATTACAGACCCCTTTTGCTGGCAAATATAATTTCTAGACACCCCCCCTCCTCTATTTCCCCATTCAGAATCTATTCATCCACTGTCCATCATCGTAAACACATTTCAATGTGAAACAAAATAAAACACAAATACAAAGCCAATTTATCACTTCTCTCAAGAGCATTCTAAAGTCAAAAATGTTCTCCTAATAATTATTCACTTTCTTTACTCTTTAATTTTATTCTTTATACACAGTTAAAGAATACCATGTTTAAGTACCATGGGGAGAAAAAGCTTGTTTCAAATTAAAGAAACAAAAGGAATGAAAGGAAAATAAATAACTAGAGTCTGAGAACTTGCTGGTGTTCAAGATTAAAAGATATTAGGACCTTGCTTAAAAATAGTGAGGTACTCTGGTTCTGTGATTTCAAGTCAAATAATTTGACATTGGCACTTCGAGTATTTAGTATTCCCAGCATGCCAAAAAGTGATATGCGATGTCCCTTGATAGCTCTTAAGGGTACAGAATATATATATATATATTAGAGGCCCAGTGCACTAAATTTGTGCATGAGGGGAGGGGGGGTCCCTCAGCCCTGCCTGCACCCTCTCCAATCCGGGACCCCTCGGGGGATGTCTGACTACCGATCCCTGCGGGATTGGGCCTAAACCAGCAGTCAGACATCCCTCTCACAATCCACGACTGCTAGCTTCTAATTGCTCACCTGCCTGCCTGCCTGATCACCCCTAACCACTCTAGCTGCCTGCCTGATCGCCCTTAACCACTCTGACTGCTGGCCTGATCCCCCTAACTGCTCTCCCCTGCCGGCCTGATCGCTCTAACTGCTATCCCCTGCTGGTCCGGTCCCCCTAACTGATCTTCCCTGCTGGCCTCATCGCCCCTAACTGCCTCTGCCTCAGCCCCTCCACCATGGCTTTTTCCAGAAGGATGTCTGGAAGATGTCCAGTTTAATTAGCATATTACCCTTTTATTAGTATAGCTTAGAGGTCTGGTGCACACCAGTGGGGTCCCTCAGCCTGGCCTGGGGGATCAGGTCAAAACTAGCTCTCCAACATCCCCCCAGGGATCCCAGATTGTGGGAGGGTGCAGACCAGGCTGAGGGACCCTGCTGGTGCATGATCGGAGCCAGAGAGGGATGCGGTAGGTTGGCCAGCTGGGGAGGGACTGTGGGAGGGCTCCAGGGCATGTCCAGCCCATCTCGCTCAGTCCCAATCTGCCAGACTCCAGCAGCAAGCAACCTACCAGTTGGAGAATCTTCCCCCTGGAGATCAGCGCATGTCATAGTGAGTGGTTGAGCAGCCTTAGCATATCATTAGCATGTTATGCTTTGATTGGTTGAACAGATGACCAGAACTTAGCTTATTAGGCTTTTATTATATAGGATATATTCATTCATATGTAAGCTACCTGTATGTTTAAGGCCACAATAAATTAAACTCAGTGCTTTGATGCATGAACCAGATTCATCTGAGGTTTCTAGGAATTGAAGTTAAATCAAATATTGCATAAAAAGTGGAAGAATTCTACTTCAATCCCTTCTCTTACCAACCTTTATTTTTACAAAGTCCAGTGAAAATATTTATCATGTTTTATAAAGTTCAAATAATCTTGAGTTGAGATCAGATAAGCAGCTTTATTTACCTCACTCAGTTTCATTCTAAGATTCTGATTCTTTTCAGGGGATATTCATGTTGGTCAGTAACTGTTTTTTCATTGAATTTTATTCAAAACACAATTTACAAAGCTCAACAATAAGGTAACCATGCATCCCAGGTCACACGGTTTTCCTGGCATCCATTGGGGTTAGCATTTTAGCACTCTCAAAAGTGTACTGGTTTGGAAGATAAACATACGTGGTTACTCTAGAATGTCCACCCAGTGAAACACGGTGAAAACAAAGGGGGAGGCGGTGGATCAGACACAAAAGCTCAAAGAATTACTAGAGCAAGACTTGACGAATGCCCAGAGCCTGTCCACTGAAGGAGGTACTTATATGAGCACAAGAAGAGAGAAAGAGGAGGCAAGAAGGCACCAGCTCTGCAGCAGAGGGCTCTTAGGGCTGAGCTTGGTTCTACACACTGTAGCAACAGGCAAAAGGAATGTGTGGTTCATTTCAAACTAAGCAGTGCTGTGAATTGAGCCCATGCCAAACCAAGATGATATTACCTTTGGTGTTTCCACCTAGAAGATTCACAAAGAAGATTTCAAGACCCCCCTGAAAAGTTAAGGCCTGGAACAGCTCTGGTCTCTGGGGTGTGATCACACCATGTTCCTGGCCTCTGTTTCCCATATTCTGTAAGCCACAGAGAGGTTCCAGGCACACAAACTATTCAGGTAATTGAGTGAAAATTATAATGTTCTGGTCAGAGTGATATGGAGAGTATTAGATGAGAATTGTTACCTATGAAGAACTGAAATATCTCTATCAAGCCTTTTTCAAGGGAAGACTCAGGATTATTTTTCTAAATAATATGAAAATAAAATTAATGGGTGAGTTTTTCAAATCACAGTTACCCTTATGTACACACACACTATTCTAAAGGAGGCTAGAAAAGAAAGTTCATGGTCTTACTTGAAGGAAATAACAATGAATTTTAAAATAATTAAGGGGAAAACTTTCTAAGGAACAAATGAAACATGAGAAATCTAATTCTCCTTCTGAAATACATTCCCCCTCCTGTGAAAATAACTAGTTGGCAGGGAGTACCTCATTTGATTAGAAAGGAAAAATCAACTTCCTAAATACAAGTCTCTATGCTTATTTTGGCTCATAAGTGCATTTGCTACATCTGATAAAGGGTTAATAGCCAAACGACATAAGGAACTCATACAACTTAACAAAAGGAAGACAAAGAATCCAATTAAAAAATGGGCAAAGGTCCTAAATAGACACTTCTCCAAAGTGGACATACAGATGGCCAAGAGACATGAAAAAATGCTCAAAGTCACTGATCATCAGAGAGATGAACATTAAAATGACAATGATGTATCACCTCACACCTGTCGGAATGGCTACCATCAACAAATCAACAAATGACAAGTGCTGGTAAGGAAGTCGAGAAAAGGGAACCCTAATACACTGCTGGTGGGAATGCAGGCTGGTGCAGCCATTATGGAAAACAATATGGAGTTTCCTCAAAAAATTAAATATGAAGCTGCCATTTGTTCCAGTAATCCCACTTCTAGGAATATATCCTAAGAAACTCAAAACACCAATCAGAAAGAATGTATAGCAGCACAATTTACAATAGCTAAGATCTGGAAACAACCCAAGTGCCCATCAGTAGATGAGTGGATAAAAAAGCTGTGGTACATTTACACCATGGAATACTATTCAGCAGTAAAAAGAAAGATCTCTTACCCTTTGAGACAACATGGAGGGACCTACAGAGTATTACACCAAGAGAAATAAGCCAGTCAGAGAAAGGCAAGTATCACAGGATCTCGCTCATATGTGGAATCTAATGAACAAAATAAACTGATGAACAAAATAGATCCCAAATAGATAGAAGCATGGAACCAACTGTCCAATCTCAGAGGGAAGGCGAGGTAGATGGGTGTGTGGGAAGAGATCAACCAAAGAACTTGTATACATTTATACATAACCCATGGACACAGAGAATAGGTAGTGAAGGCCAGGGGCAGAGGGTGGAGGCAGACTAGAAGGTGTCAGTGGGGGAAAAATGGACATATGTAATACTTTCAACAATAAAGATTATTTTTAAGTGCATTCGTGCCTCTCTGGATATGGGAATCTATGATGACTCACCATAAGTGGAGGCTATCTGTGGGCAAAAACATGAGGTAGGTTTTAGATTAGAGGAATAACACCTCCAAGATCAGCCCCACCAACATGCCTCTTCCTTGCATCACTGGGGGAGTCATGTGCCATGTAAATTTTCAAGTGGAGTTAGAAAGTAAGCTGGCCTGCCTTCTGCTCAACAAATGAACTGCACAATTCTCCAGAAAGAATGAAGTACAGCAAAGCGAGCCACATGCCTTCTGTGAACTTGCAACTGTATTTCTTAAGTTTGAGAAAAGAAGAAAAGCTAGTGCTTTCCAAAGTCCTCATCAGTTCTAAAGTGTCGTAAGGACTGAGATTTTTCTTAACATTCTAACTCCACAGAATTGGTAGCTACTCGTATATGTAAATACAAGTACAGGTACAGCTGCCATGATCTGTTTCAGTTTAAAAAAGAAAAATATTAAAATATATAAAAGTAGGCCGGCCAGCATGGCTCAGTGATTGAGCGGCGACCTATGAACCAGGCGGTCATGATTCGATTCCTAGTCGGGCTTAATCCCCATTGCAGGCATGCAGGAGGCAGCCAATCAATGATTCTCTCATCATTGATGTTTCTATCTCTGTCTCCCTCTCCCTTCCTCTCTGAAATCAATAAAAAAAATTCTTTTTTAAAAAGAACATTATAATTTTCACTCAATTATCTGAGTCATCATTCAGGTAATTGATAAATAGTAGAAAACAAATGTACACTAAAACTACGGCTCCCCTCCATCTCCTGGCCCTCAGTGTTTGCCTGGGGCCACGGGTAGAGCAGGAGCAAAATTATAAGGTTCTTCTTTGGAGCAGCATTGGGAAACGGTTTCCAAAAAAGGTAAATCCCACTTCTTTCCTGGGGAAAAAATATCTTAGGACTCCTTGGTGAAAAAGCGTAAATGGGGCCATCTCATTAATTCTTACCTTTTTAAACAGGATTCTTTTAAACAAATCTCTACTCATAGTAATCACATCTTCTTTCCTGGGGAAAAAATATCTTAGGACTCCTTGGCGAAAAAGCGTAAATGGAGCCATCTCATTAATTCTTACCTTTTTAGCAGGATTCTTTTAAACAAATCTCTACGCGTAGTAATCACACGCTTTTTCGTGTTGTATGATTAAGAAAACTAAAACTCTGTTTGAGCCCATGTCCCTCCCTGTTAATCACTATTGATAAATATGATGGTGGTTTTCTTAAAGTTGTTTAGTCTTCAGAAAATGCAATTACAGATGGGAGAGTTAGGGACTTGTTAGAAGTCCATCACATACCATCTTGTGATTCCTTATTTCTCACCACCGGTGGTCCAGTTGGTACGGAAACAAAAGGGACCATCAAACATAGCTAGTGTAGTGTTCTGAAAGTCTAGTGATGTTTTCATTCAACTAGACCTCCTTCTTATCCCCCACTTCCCTCTTTCCTAGTAAAAAATTTCCAACAGCATTCATTACCATTGGGGAATTTAACTCACAAGCAAACGCCACTTTCCTTAAACACGTTAAGCGCCCTGTCACAGGTGACTGACACTATACTTTCCATCCGGAAGACAAAGCAGGCTGGGCGCTTAACGCATTTAACTTACCTTAAGAATCAAATAGAACTGCTTAGGCCTGATGAAATCTAACCCAAAACAGAGTCACTTAAAATTCTCTGCTAAACCTCTTCTATTTTGGGGGGACTTCTGAACAAAGCAGCTTCTAAAAACCGAGGACAGTCTCCTCCCATCACTTTGCAAATTAATGGGATGTTGAAAGTGTGCAACATTTGAGACCTGCACTACGTTATGTGTCTAGATAGCAACTGTGCACCTAATGACGCCCAGGTGACTACTTCCCCAGTCTCTTGAGCTGCATAATGCTCATTTCCAATCTCGTCTCGCCGCCTGTGATAGGCAGTAATTAAAGATGCGATGTATTTGTCACTCATACCAAATCCCACATTTGGTTTCTCTGAGTCTCCGGACCCCAAAGGAGAAAGTATAAACAAAAGTGTAAAATCTGACCTGCTGTGCAAGGACACTCTTTAAATATTCTGATGGGATTCTAGCCTGCATCCCCGAAGCTAAAAATGTGGTTGTAGGAAGAATGAATGGCCTTGGTTTTCTTGATGAGAGAGTGATTGTTAGTTTCAGGATCAGGGAGCTGTGCTAACACTTTAAGGCCACATTGCTGTGCTGGAACTCAGCCTGAGAACCACTGCGCCGAACTCCTAAACACAGACAGAGCAGAGCCACCTGAGCCTGAAAGAGCTGGCCCGTGACGCACGGCTGCTCTGTGCCCGCACTTCTCTACGCACTCTCCCTATATGCCTCTCCCTTGTTCAAAGTGAGCCTGACTTTTGCATTTGGATGCTTCCATGCACAGTTCTGCACACTACTTTCTAGGAATCCATTAATGGCCCTTCAGAATCCCTCTATACCAATGCAGGATGCATTGTATTTATGGTACCTTTTAAGGAGTACATACATTTAAACACAAGAAATTATTTAAACAAGTTTGAAGCTGTAGGAGCTGCACAGGTGGCAGGAAGGAGAAACCCAGAAGACCTGTGTCCTGTTCACCTGGAGCTAACCTCCCGCACCCCTCCCTTGCTTCTCACAGAGCTGCTGAAAGTAATACAAAATTATATTGTGTGTAAACTGTAATTGAAACATAAAATTTAAGCCCTGGATGGTGTGTTCAGTGGTTAGAGTATTGCCCCACAGACCTGTGGGTTGAGGGTTCAATTCCCAGTCGGGGGGCAAGTGTCTGGGTTGCAGGTTTGGTCCCTAATCCCAGTCCAGGGCGCCTGTAGGAGGCAACTAATCGATGTGTCTCCCTCACATTCATGTTTCGCTCTCACTCTCTCTCCACCCTTCCTCCCTCTCTCTGTCTCTAAAAATCAATGGAAAATGTATCTTCAGGTGAGGATTAACAAGGCAACATTTGAGACCTACACTGATTGCAGAAGTGTCATTTAGGACCTTTGCCCATGTTTTCATTGGATCATTTGTCTTCCTTTTGTTAAGTTGTATGAGTAAGGCATGTCCTGTGCCCTCAACGGTGTTGCAGTCTAGTCAGGGGTAGACAGAAATGTGAGTGCGCCTGTTGCCCCACATCTTCACAGATTTATTGTTTGGGGGCATTTTTTAAATTAATCACCTTCGTGGGTTTGTAGTATCTCCCAATGGTCTTTTTAACATATATGACCTGATTACATTGAGCACTTTTTCTTATACTTATCAGCCATTTATATTTTCTTCTTAACGAATTGAATGTTCAAGCCTTTTGCCTGTTTTTTATTAGTTTTGTTTGTCTTCTTATTATTGAGTTGTAAATATTTTTAATTTAAATTTTCTCAATTACAGTTCACACTCCATATTATTTTGTATTAGTGTCAGGTGTACACAGTATGTGATTAGACAATCATATGCTTTTCAAAGGGCTCCCCCCAATATTTCCAGTACCTGCCTGGCACCATACACAGTTATTACAATATTATTGACTACATTCCCTGTGCTGCGCTCTACATCGTGACTATTTTGTAACAACCAATTTGTACTTCTTAATCCCTCACCTTTTCCACACAACTCGCCCACTCCTCTGGCAACCATCAGTCTGTTCTCTATATCTGTGAGTCTGTTTCTGTTCTGTTTGTTTCTTGATATTGTTCTTTAGATTCCACATATAAGTGAACTCATATGGTATTTTTTATATGTTGATTATAGATATAAATCCTTTGTCAAATATATGTATTACCAATATTTGCTCCTAGTAAGCCACTTGCCTGATTTTCTTAATAATGTGGTTGATAAAATCAAAGCTTTTTATTTTGATCAAGTTTAATTTATTATTTTGTTACGGTTCATGCTTTTAGATCCTAAGAAATAATAGCCTACCCTGGAGATGCTCTCTTCTTTTTTCATGGAAATACTAGGGGTCCAATGCATGAATTCGTGCACCTTGAAAGGAACTGTGGGCCGCGAGGCTGTGGTAGGCACAGGGGCGGGTCTCGGCCCATCCTCCGCGCTCCTGCCCAGTTCCTCCCACCATGGCCCCAGGTCCCCTGTCTGCCGGCAGCCCTGGTCCCACCACCGCTGTTCACACCCGCTGATGGTGCCGAGCAATTGGGACCAGCGCTGGGCACCAGCAGTGGGTGCGAGCTGGGTCATCGCCGGCAGCGGATGTGGCTGCCTGCCCCGATCTCCCCTCAGGAGCAGGGGGAAGGGGAGTAGCCCTGAGGGGCAATCGGGGCCAGCAGCTGCCACTCACACCCACTGATGGCACCAAGCAATCGGGGCCTGCACTGGGCACCGGCAGTGGGTGTGAGCTGCTGCTCCAGTGCCAGCAGCAGGTGCAAGCGGGACCAGCGTCAGCAGCAGGTATGAGTGCCAGGTGGGACTGCGGCTAGCAGGAGCAAAGAATTTTCAGTAACCACCAGAGGCTTGCCCCAATGACAGCGACCAGCAGCCTGCCTTGGTCGAGTACCCCCACTCACCTGCTCCACCATCCTGCCACAGCCGACGTATGCCATGTTCTGCACATGTCTCCCACTCACCTGCTCCACCATCCTGCCATGGCCAACGCATGCCATGTTCCGCACACGTCTCCTGGTGGTCAGCACATGTCATAGTGAGCGGTTGTTTGGTTGTTCCAGTTGTTCCGCTGTTCAGTCTATTTGCATATTAGCCTTTTATTATATAGGATAGTTTTTAGATCTGTGATCCAACTCAAATTATTTCTGTGCTTGGCCCTGTATTAGTTCCCTATGTCTGCCCTAACAAATTATGACAAGCTGGGTGGCTTAAAGAAGTATAAACTTACTCCCTCACAGTTCTGAAAGCCCAAAGTCTAAAAGCAAGGCCTGAGGAGGGCCACACTCCCTCCAGAGGCTCTAGAGGGAATCCTTCCTTCTCTCCCAGCGTCTGGTCCTGGTGTCCTTTGGCTTGTGGCTGCCCCACTCCAGTCTCTGCTCTGTCTTCCTGTGGCTTTCTTCCCTGAGTCTCTTTCTGAAAAGTCTTCCTCTCATTTCTCTCACAAGGACACCAGTCATTAGACTTAGGGTCCACCCTACATCCAGGATGATCTAATTTTAAGATTCTTAATTATATGCACAGTAACCCTATTTCCAGATAAGGTCACACTCTGAGGTTCCTGGTAGATGTGAGTTTTTGGAGATCACTAAAACAGATATGAGGTAGAAGTTCAAGTTTACTTTTCTCCACATGGATACTCAGTTCCAGTGTAATGTGTGACAATGACTTTCTTTCCCCAATAGAATTACTTTAGAAGCCATATGTTGTTTGATGATGATGATGTTCAAATAGTCCATATTCTTACTGAATTTTTGCTCTTCTGGTTGTACAATCACTGAGAGAAAAGTGTTGAGGTCACAAAAGTGTTGAAATCTACTGAACTACATTTGTGGATTTGTCTATTTTTCCCTTTAATTGTGTTATTTTGCTTCATGTATTTTGAAGCTGTCATTAGGTGCATACACATCCAGAATTATTGTGTGTTCCTTATTAAAGGAACCTGTCACAATTATGAACTGTCTGTATCTCTGATCTTATACTTTGCTTTGATGTCTGCCCTGTCTAAAGTTAGCACAGACACTATAGCTTTTCCCAGGCTAACAGGAAGCTCAGAAATGAGCCAATAATTAAACATAACACAATCTGCTTATTTATTTGTCTTTTACCCATTACCTTATTTTTTTACTTTAATTATAAAGTGTGTAGGCAATGCATCTGAAGAAAACCATGAATCCACAAACGCCCAATTAATAGAATCAATTCCTTGCATTTGATTCCTATTGTCACTATTCGATTTCACATCCCTGTCTTGTCTTAACTGGTCTCACTGTGACTATCCAATCTTCCTTAGCTATACCCTGAATAAATTCAACTGAATGGATGTCTCTCAAATGTTTGCACCCAAAAAAGCACTTTGCACACGTTTCTACAAAATGAAAACTCTGTGAGATCTTCCATGTGCTTCATTCATGTTGCAGCTTCTGCAGGGCCCAGCGCAATGCCCTCTATGTAGGCAGACAGTAAATATTTATCCAATGTGCTGTTGTGACAGGGCAGACTGTAGATTAAAACCCTGGCTTAGTGAGGAAACCACAGTCTCACCAAAATGGCATTTAGTAAGCTTGTTCCATTTCAGCACAGCTTTTTGCCTGTGCACAAGGATAGAAAACAGATAAATCAGTGGCCCTCTCTCCCATCGTGAAACCCAGCCAACGCTTTGCAGCAGGTGACTGACCGCAGAGTAAATTATCGCTTATTTGGCAGCGATATAGTCAAGTGGCTCATGCAAATGTCTCTCCTCGCTGAAATTCTGGGCTGGAAACCTAGACCCCAGATCACTGGCATTTGGCACAGGAGAAATTTGTTAGAGTTCTGAACTATCGTACTCGCCCCTTCTGTATATCCAAGCTATTTTTCACTTCCAGGGGCAGTCTTTAATTCAGGCTTGGGAGTGGCTAAGATACTGGCAGCTCTTTGTTCTCTGAGCTTATAAAACAGGAAGGAATCATGGTAGAGTACTTTTGAAGAAGGGAGTCTGATTGTTGATAGTGAGGATAAGAGCAAGACATCGCAGATATGGTTTAGCCTCATCACTAAAAGATATTCCACAACCCTCATGCCTTTGCCAGAGTTGAGGTGCCATAGAGCTGCTGATCCTTGTCCATAATTCTGTCACTCAGCTTCTTAGAAAAACAACCAATAGGAGATCATAGGTAGGTAAGCAATAGAGAGATAGATAAACAGAGTTTAAGGAATTTGCTCACGTGATTGTAGGCAGCTGGCAAATCTGAAATCCATAGGACAGACCAGCAGGCTGGAATTGCAGAGTGAAGTTTCTTCTTCTGGGGAAACCTCAGTTTTTGCTTTTAATGCCTTCAACTGATTGGATGAGGCCCACCCGTCCAATAGAGGCCAATCTCCTTTGCTTAAAGCCAACCAATTTTAGATCTGAAGCATATCTACAAAAATACCTTCACAGCAACATCTAGGTTAGGGTTTGATTAAATAACTGGGGGCTATAATGTAGCCAAGTTGACACACAAAATCAACCACCACAGTAATCTTACAACGTACAGAATTAGCAAAGAGGGGCAGCATCTAACAGAGCAAATCTTAGAATCGTTCCATTAAGAAATGCCAAAAGACAATATCCAGTTTTATGTAGTCAGCAACACTTAATAAAAGTGTGAGGCTTGTAAGATAAGAGAATTCAAAGGGAAAAATCCATTTGGGAAGATTCTTCATGGCCATGGGGTGGTCTGAGCTTCATCTTGAAGAAACTCTAGGATTCAGAGTAAAGTCATAAGACCCCTCGTTTAGGTAAGCTAGAGTGTAAAATCAGCATGGTGACTTAGGTCAGGAATAGAGTCTTAGATTTTGAGTTTATGGAAATAGAAATGATGTTGTAAAGGATTCTGCCTATTCAACATAATCATCCTGAAAGAAGAAATGGATCGTGTTTTCTGATTATGATTTTTTAAAACATCTAAACATGCCTTACAAGTTCAATAACACTTCCAAGTCTGTGGTTGCTTTTGTTCCTCAACAAAACCTTGTGATAGCACAGGACCTATGTCATGATGGCCATTATGTACATGAAGATGTTCCCAGCATCAGACAGATGGCAATTAGCACAGCGGGGACCTTAACCCAGCCTCTGAGTCTGCAGACAGCATTCTCTCTCCTGTGCCTGCACAATGCACTGTGCGACACCAAAGTGGTATTGGGTGAAAAATTGCCTAAGCAAGTGTTTATCAAAACAAGTTTTTAAAGGGATTGGTTTTCGGTGTCCTGGCAAAAAAATACAAAAGGCCATTAACATGAAAAAAAAAGACTTAACCTTGCCAGTTATTAAAGAAATGAAAATTAAAACAAGATCTCATTTCTCACTTTTCAAATTGATGAAATGTTGTTCTTTGTCTGGTATTTGTAGGCTCAGTTGCTGCCTCAAACGTCAACTTCCGTGGACTATTCTATCACTTTTTTCATAACAACATTTCCTCTAAAGCTTCTTAAACATGTCTTGATGGGGTGTCAAACAAGCTTATTCTTGCATCTAAGTGTATCTTAAATAGCCAGGGAGAGAGGGAATGGTTTCAGTCACCCACATAACAAGGATGCAGCTGACCCCTCTGGAGCCAGCTGGGAAACATCATCAAAAACAAAACAAAACAAAACAAAAACAAAAAAACGGCAGTAACTGCTATTGGTGCATTCTGAGGACAGGGAGACTAGGGCCACATGATGGCAAGGATGAGATTCTTCCTCTCACCCTAATTGTTTTTAAGGTTGCTACAGTATGGCTATTCACCTAGAAAGAATACATGAACATGTTAAATTACATGTGAGCTGCAAACATAAAAGCCAGCCTGAAATTTAGGAACCTCGCTGGGTCTCTGAGTTGCATTCCTCCTCTGACCCCTAATTATGCCGCCCAACCTCTCTGGTCTGTGATAATATTAATTTGAGGATCCCAGCAAGGTAATTACATTCTTAGCAAATGAAAAGCCCACATGAACAGCACTCCACTGCACACAACAGGACTATTGTACTCCTTAAAATTGTTCTTAGAGGATAAAAAAGAAGAAAAAATTGTTGAGAAGGTTGAGATTTTTGTGTTTAGCCAATAGCAAAAGAAGGCCTATATAGCAGGAGGAAAGGATAGGGCAGCAGAATAAAATCAATGTTGAAAACATATTATCTCCCAGAAGTCAGGAAGGAAATGATTAGGATATATGAGTACACAAACAACATAGCCCACTCCCCCACCAAAAAAAGAGGGGGGGGGAGTTAAATTAATGTATGATTTTTTAAAAATACCATAAATAAATTTTAAAAGAACGTTTTTCAAAAAGTATTTGGGATATAGAAAGCAATTCAAGGCCCAATTTCCTTCCTGTACAAATGTTTCTCACAAATAGAGAAAGACAAAACTTAAACCACCTCATATAAAAATAGATAGTTAAAAATATAAACAGATAAAATAAGTAAAGATATTCAACATCATAATTATTAAGGAAGTTTCAATCACAATAAGTTTTTATCTACCAGATTTTTAAACTAAAGACCTTGATAAACTTACTTTTCAATAAGGCTTGGAATAAACAAGTAAGGCTTGGAACAATTAATTAGGTGTGGCTTTCCTGGAGAGTAATTTAACCGTAGCAATCAACAATTGAAAATGTGCATCTCCTTTGTCCTAGCAATTCCACTCCCAAAAATGTATCCACTGCTTGAACAAGTATGCAGATCTGTGTTCCACAATGTTTACTTCAGCTTTCTTTGACCATGGGAAACAATTGGAAACAAGCTAAGTGCTCGTGAATAGATGTCTCTTAGATTTATTATAGGCATTATTGACCATCCTCCCAAAGAATACCATGCAGTCTTTTAAAAGAATGAGACGTGGAGAAGAGCCTAACTGATACTAAATGGGGTGGGGGTTGGGGAGGAAGAAGCAAATTGCAAAAGAGAATGTGTAGGGCAAAACAATATTTTAGTAAAAATTTCTGGAAGGTTGAATACGCAATATGTTCATAGAGGTTGCAGAAAAGATAAATTTTACTTTTTTACTTTGTGCCATTCAGTAACATTTGAAATTTTGCCCATTTGAAGCGTGCATATATTACTTTTATAATAAGAGACTAACTTAAAAATTAGAGAAATTAAATTAAAACAGTAAAATAATCCTTGTATAGTGATATATTTTAACAGATCTGAATTTAACAAAATACCTTGGCTTGGAAAAGATATAGGATGAAAGAGGCCCTTTAGCATGATAATTTTAGTAGAATCCCTTGTTAAATGGGATACCTTGATTAGGATATAAAGTGCATCTTTAATCTTAATTAAGATGTAAAGCTAATGTATGACCTTCCTCTAACATGCTTCAGTATATCACATTAGTTAAGCTTTATTTCACAGCTCACAGTAGAGCACTCATTCCTCTACTGAAGGGAGCTATATCATAGTTATGTATTGATAATAAATTAATTTTACTATCTTCCCTTAAATTTGATATTACTGTTCCCTCTTTTCAAAACAAACAAACAAACAAACAAACAAACATGTTTTTATTTATTTTTAGAGAGAGAGGAAGGGAGAAGGGAGAGATAGAAACATACTGGGAATCGAGCCCCCAATCCTGGCATGTTCCCTGACACGGAATCAAACCAGCAACCTCTTGATGCATGGGGTCGATGCTCAACCACCGAACCACACTAGCCGGGCATACTTTTAAAAGATCATGTATTCTTCATATTATTTTCAGTTTGTCAAATGCAAGCCTTTCATTCAAAGTGAGGTTAGAAAATAAAGTTCACTTCTCTTTTGTGCAAAGCATATACAGATGCTCTGAGCACCTGTCTTGTAGATTTCTGTGATGAGAAATTACTTCATTGCTCCTGGACATAAATGTCTGTTCCTAAGCTAGCCAATCCATGATATTTTACTTAATAAATAAGAAGTGTTCAAGTGTTAACTGTGGTCCTTTAAGGAATATATTTAAAACACACACGCGCACACACACACACACACACACACAAACAAACAAAAAAAACTCTTTCAGATAGTTATCTTCTCTTGCATTTCCTGCTTGCAGCCAGAGTTCAATCTTCAATCCACCTCACAACTTCCAAATCTGGATTCATTAATTTATTTTCTCAATCACTTTTTAATTTCTTCTACTCCAATCTCCCAAAAGACTCTGAAATGGAGTAGATGGAAAATAGGGAAAATATCCCCACCTATAACCCAAATCACCTTTTATTAAAAAAAAAATCAATTACAAAGTGTTTTAGGTAATTAAAAACAGAAAATATTATTTTGGAAGTATCCATCAACTATGACTGCTTTGCAAAGTTTTACTGAAGATTACAGAGCCTGGGGAATATTCAGTGTAGAGCTTATTCAAATGCCCATCATTCTGCCTTGAGGAAGAAACAAATTCTCTGGAGATGGGATTCTGAAGGGTCCACTGGCCTACCCCATTCCTGCCTCCAACCATGCCTCCAACCATAAGAGTAACATTTATTTTTAAAGTTGCAGATTATCTCATAAAATAGTTTTAATTATAGGCTTAAAAATGATTTTTTGGGCTGAAATTTTTTCTCCAGTGATTTGGAAAAAAATTAAACAGTTTTCATCTTTGGCAGCGTTATCCTAGAAAAACTCATAGTGTAAAATAAGGTGTAAATGCTTTAATGTTTGAGACTGTATTTGCCGAGGAGGATATAGATGAGAAAGAGAAGACTTGACCATGTGCCCCACATCCAAGCAAACAGGTGTGATTAAGCCGAAACATGTACTGACTGCAAGAGAAGCCTGTGGGTGTTATCATGGCTCCTTATTGGTCTGAAGCCCAAGGGAGATGAGGTAAGACACATCCTTTCATAATTCCCCACAGCATACAAACAGTGATTTCATTTTTATAAGGAGAGATGCTTCAATCTACCTTAAATTGGCAAATTTTTCACATTGTTAAAAAAAATACTAATGAAGGCCAAGAGCACTTTTGTTATAACCCAGGGACACTGACTGCATTGGCAAGCTTATCTATTTATGTCAACACTTGTTCTATTGAGACATTAACTGCACATTAATTTCTTATTCTCCTTTAGTCTTTCTAGGTTTTAACTGAGGACCATAGTGATTGCTTTCTTGATAACTAAAATTCTTTGAAAACAATGGTGAAAGGATTGTCTATTTCTCTCCTCCTGGCAACCTCGCAGGGCTCTGCCTCTCCAGCAGCAGGCTTGACTGTTTCTCATTCCTTAGTCCTTCCATTCTCTTCGGCACCATCTTTTCCCTCCCACAGTTCAGAATCCCTGAGTCTACAGAAGATGCAGTGTCCTGGTTTTATAAGAACCAGCCCTATATAGCCCACAGGAATAGTTCAGGACCATGAACAGTTACCTACCTGACTGTGGCAGCCCCCACCCACCCCACCCCACAAACAACTTCCTGCTCCTAAAGTTGTACCAATGAAAACCTTGTTTCTGAAGTGTGGCCCCACAGAACCCAAACCCCAAGATGCTCCCCAACAAAAGTTCTTGGACATCAAATAAGTTTGGAAAACAATGCATATTACATCTACCACACTTATATGAGAAGTAAATAATTTGAATTTTGACTCTGGGGAGGTCTCTCTCTCTCTCTCTCTCTCTCTCTCTTCTCCCTCTCTATGAGTAAGCGAAATACAGAGTTTATAGAGTTTATTCTTATATTATTATTAATTATTGTATTATTTTGTAAACCTATTTTTGCTCACATATATATATCACATATATCACATATATATCACATCTATACTAATAATAGACAAATATGTAAATTGACCATACCTCCATGGTGCCCACAGTCAATCAGGAGTGATTATGCAAATTAACCCAACAAAGATGGCGGGCCTATGGGCAGCATGCACATGCACAGGTGCAGAGCAGCCGGGGGCTGGGCGGGACACCTGCCACGTTGCCATGACGATGTGGTGGGCATTCCCGCCCCCCAGCCGCTCCAAGCCTATGTGCACAGGTGCCAAGTGATCAGGGTCCCGGGGACACCACTGGAGTGTCTGGTACTGCCAGCCCGGCCGAAGTTCCCAGTACTTTTGGTTTCTGTAGCCCCTGGACAGGAAGTGGAAACCAAGAGCATGGGGAGCACCAGAAATTCTGGGAATTGTAGTTCTGGTGGCAGGCCCTGGACCGAAGCGGAAGCCCAGAGCGCGAGGACCCCCACCCATTCATGAATTCATGCACCGGGCCTCTAGTTTTAAATGAAAAGGGCAGCCATGGAATGGGGTATTACCTTAACAAACAAGCTCTAACACCATGGGGAAGCTAAGGTGCAGGTGGCAGTTACATATTAGAGTGAACGAGCTCATCAGATAACCCTACTTAGAGCTACTGATCAAGCTTAGTGCGTGGGGACGTCTTCACCGGAGAAGTCAGGAAAGCAGACAGCTGCAGGCGTCCCTGTGTTGGTGGGTAATAGAGCCTCACAGAGACAGCCATACAGGTTGTGGCCCCAATGTTTTGCTGGGGAAGAGTCAATAACAACACTGCAATATAGAGAGATGCCACGGAGCTGAAAACACTAGGTAATATTTTTAAATACATATTCCCCCCATGCACAAATTTCATGCACCGGGCCCCTAGTGAAGAAATCTTCTACTTGCTCCAGTGGGCTGCTAGGACAGTAAAAAGCCAGAAAGCAGAAAACACCGACTGTGAGCATTTTAATGGCTCATATGCCCTCCATATGGGCAAAATGTCACCAGGCATTCTCTCCAAAACACCACCATCACCAGTTTAAACTCCTAACTCTGCAATAGAATCCATGATAGGGGGTAGGGGGAAGCTATCCTATCTAATAAAGAGGGAATATGCTAATTGACCCTCACGCCATTGCAAAGATGTTGGTGCCCACAGCCAATAACGAGGGAATATGCTAATTGACTGCCCTACCCTCAAAGATGGTGGTGCCCACAGCCAATAAGTAGGGAATATGCTAATTGACTACCCTACCCTCAAAGATGGTGGTGCCCACAGCCAATAAGGAGGGAATATGCTAATTAACTGTCCTTCCCTCAAAGATGGCAGCGCCCACAGCCAATAAGGAGGGAATATGCTAATTTACTGCCCCACCCTTAAAGATGGCCCACAGCCACAAGATGGCTGGCAGGGGAGGGCAGTTCAGGGTGACCAGGCCTGCAGGGGAGGGGAGTTAGGGGCGACCAGGCCGGCAGGGGAGCAGTTAGGCATCGATCAGGCTGGCAGGGGAGTGGTTAGGGGGTGATCAGGCTGGCAGG
>NW_005371371.1:2557825-2597926 GCF_000412655.1 Myotis brandtii | reverse complement strand
TCCACCGAAAAACCAGTCGACCGGTCACTATGACATGCACTGACCACCAAGGGGCAGAAGCTCAATGCAGGAGCTGCCCCTGGTGGTCAGTGCGCTCCCACAACCAACCTCCTGTGGTCCCTCCCCTTGGCCAGCCCTAGTCACCCCCATCAGGACTGGGCGAGGCGGCCCCAATGGGCTCTGATCACCAGCCAAGCCGAGGGACCCCACCCATTCATGAATTCATGCACCGGGCCTCTAGTTTTAGAAAAGGGCAAATTCATGCACCGGGCCTCTAGTTTTAAATGAAAAGGGCAGCCATGGAATGGGGTATTACCTTAACAAACAAGCTCTAACACCATGGGGAAGCTAAGGTGCAGGTGGCAGTTACATATTAGAGTGAACGAGCTCATTAGATAACCCTCCTTAGAGCTACTGATCAAGCTTAGTGCGTGGGGACGTCTTCACCGGAGAAGTCAGGAAAGCAGACAGCTGCAGGCGTTCCTGTGTTGGTGGGTAATAGAGCCTCACAGAGGCAGCCATACAGGGTGTGGCCCCAATGTTTTGCTGGGGAAGAGGCAATAACAACATTGCAATATAGAGAGATGCCACGGAGCTAAAAACACTAGGTAATATTTTTAAGTACATATTCTACAGTTGGCCCTGTTTAGAAAGCTTCCCATTTATTAATTTATTCATTACACACAATAATCCCACGTGGAAGGGAAGTCACCTCCATTTTACAGATAAAGAAACTGAGGCAGGTAGAGGTTGAGTGCCCTGCCTTTCACTATACAGCGAGTAAGTGGTGAAGTTGGGATTAGAAGCCAGGCAGTCCAGCTCCAGGTCCCTGCCCCTTACCCAGGCTCCCTGCAGGCTACATCTTGTGGATTGTCTCTTCCCAGTGGAAAGTCAGAGAGATCAGTGCCAAGGAGCCAGCATCTTGGAAAAGGTGGTAGTGCTGCTCAAGTAGAACCACTTATTTTCTCCCTTCCTTTCTGCAAAAGGCTTCAAAAATGAGTTCTCACTGTCATGCAGCCAAGTGTAGATGGAAGGGTGTCCCTGAGATAGGAGGAAATCGGATGTTCCCAAATCTGAAGCCCTGAGTGTCATGCATGAGAGACCCCAGAGTTGGGAGCGTTCGTGGACTGCCCTGGAGTTGGACTTCCCAGATTGCACAGACCTTGTTCAGAGGGGTCTATGTGAGGGCACCTGAGGAAGCCCTCGGCTCCCCCAAAGCAGTGGCTCCAATGGGAGCAGCACTGACTCTGAGACACTGCAGCAGGGGTGCTCAACCTTGAGCAGGCCTCGGGACCCCGGGCACCTTGTTAACACACAAGTCATTGGGCCTCCAGAGTCTCTTATTCAGGAGGTTGGGTGGGGCCTGAGAATTTGCATTTCTGACAAGTTCCCAGATACTGATGCTGCTAGTCTGAGGACCTCAATTTGGGTACCACTGGCGGGTACTCCCAGTGACTCAGTAGCCACGCATGTCCTTCCATGTGCCATGCTCACTCACCTCCAGGCCTGGAATCTGCCCCACTCGACTCCATCCCTTTCCTTCCAGTTAATTTGCTCTCATGACCCCTTTCTGGGCTCAGGGCAGAGGCGCTTTTCTGGAAAGCCTTTCCTGACACCACAAGTCTGGGGTAAGGACCCCTCTTCTCCTCAGACTGGTCACATTGGTGGGTATACCTCCTTACTTGGTGGTTAGACCACACCCAACCCACACACCACAGTGTCCCCTGATTTGGGCAGTGTCTGCCACATGGGACAGATTTGATAAAAAATTGGTTGAGTTAATGGACAGAGTCCCCTAGCTTGAGGCCATCCCCTAGAAGAGGACATTTGTGCATCCCCTCTGGATGGAGTTGGCTCTCTCTTGAGGTCTTGTGGCTTTTCCAGTCTTGCCACTAGTGTCCCTTCCAAGCCTAACTACCCCGAACCCCTCCCGGTGCTGCCCCTCAAACCTCACAATTCAGCCAAATGTTGGGCAGTGTAGACAGGGTGACCACTGTCTGAACTGGACCACTTCTGCGTGTGAAAAGGAGCACTCTTAATAATTCATTCAGGACCAGAAGACATACATGTGGGAAATCCTAGGGAAATCAGCAGACAGGGCCAGCCCAAGTGTAGAGCATCCTTACGGGGCTGCTCCGCTGTGCATATAAGCAGTCTTACTCTTTGAGAAAGGTGTCCGTCCTTCGTGGAGTCAGTTGTGGTCAGGTTGACAGAGCCACGGGGTGTGAAACCCAGAAGCCCATGACGAGGTGAGTGCATTGCCAGGACTCTGGGGACCCTAGTGTCCCTGGCAGGCATCTGGCGAGGCTGTCCCGTATAAAGCATGGTAGGCTTGCTAACAGGGAGATCAGGAAACCTCACAGGCTTCATCCAACAAAACTCCTTAGAAAGTGGGTGTCTTCGTCTGTTTGGGCTCCTACAACAAAATAACACAGGCTGGGTGGCTTATAAACAACAGACATTTATTTCTCACAGCTCTGGAGGCTGCAAGTCCAAGATCAGGGGCCCAGCATGGTCAGGTTCTGGTGAGGGCCTATTTCCAGTTGCAGACTGCCACCTTCTTGTGTCGTCGCGTGGTGGAAGGGGTCTCTTTTATACTTTCCTCCCAATGGCCCCTAATTTCAACATATGAATTTGGGGAGGTGGGGTGCAGGACATAAGCACTCAGATTATAGCAGTTGGAAAATGAGGGGGAAATCAGGAAGACAACAGTCCTGAGGGACCCCTCCCGGAAGTGCCCCTGATTTGAAGATTACCACGTTAAGCTGCCACTGGAAACCGCGTGTTGGCTCCTATGTTACCATGGAAGGTTGACAAAGGCTCAAGGGTCTGGCTTTATTGTGGGAGCAAAGCAGTGGCAGATGGGATCTGGGCAGAGAAAGAAGTGGACGCTGCCTATTTCAACATGTTAGCTAGGTATCTACAGAAAAATAGGGAAGATAAACTCCTCACCTATTTCTCTCTCCTCCTGCACAGATCACCTCTATTCCCAGACCCTAGCGCTTAGGTTAGGTTAGGACCCTTCAAATACACCATTAGAAACAGCCTAGGAACCAAGTCATCTTTTATTACCATGTTTGTCTGGGGAAATCTGTTCCAAACTCCGAGCAACAGACTTGCACGCGAACGATGGGACATAACCCATTTGCAAGGTGGAGCCGAATGGAAAACAGAGTGCTGATCCGACCCCGGCGAGGAAAACAACCCATCCCGTTCTTGGCTGACAGTGATGGGAATTGTTGTGTTTTAAATAAGACAGGAACGAGAACAGCTACATTTGAGACTTCAGAGCAAAAGATGTTTCTTTACAAGAACAAAAAACAACCACATGTGCAATAACAAGCCGTCCTTACTGGTCACTCAACAGGAAAAAAAGAAAGACTGAGAAAGTCAGCCCAGGGTTCCCAAGGAAAACTAATTATAAAGATTTTAAGCAGATGAACGCTAGATCAAAGCCCAGAGTTCTCTGATAAGGCAGTGTACTCATTAATAGGACACAGTGTCATCAACTTATTTTTATCTCAGGAACCGGAATATTCTCACCATCACATGATCATAGTCACACAGGTGGCCTGAAATTAGGGCAGGTTTTGTTTTTCTCTTCTTGGGAACAAAATGGTAAGTTTTTTGTTTTGTTTTGTTTTTAAATATTTTTATTGATTTCAGAGAGGAAGGGAGAGGGAAAGACAGATGGAAACATCAATGATGAGAGAGAATCATTGATCGGCTGCCTCATGTACATCCCCCACTGGGGATCGAGCCTACACCCTGGGCATGTGCCTTTGACTGGAATCAAACCCGGGACCCTTCAGTCTGCAGGCTGATGCTTTATCCACAGAACCAAACAGGCTAGGGCTAAAATGGTAGGCTTTTTTTTTTTGAGAAAAATAAGAACTCCTCCTATTTAGCAATGCTTTCTTTTTTCTTTTTTCTTTTTTTTTTTTTTTACTGTCTATAGACAGTTGTGTGTAATTAAACAAGACCCTTCTAAGCAAGAATAGATACAATTCCTCCACACATGGATTCAAAATAAACTTTAAAAATACAAATATCACCATGCTATGTGTTTAAAAAGCTACTTAGTCGTTTCCTATAGTTGTTGTAGCAAATTACCATAAGTCGGTAATTTTTAAACAATACAAACTTACTATGTAACGGTTCTGGAGATCAGAAGTTCAAGGTAGGTCTCCATGGGCTCAAATCAAGGTGTTGGCAGGACTTCCTTCCTTCCAGAGGCTCTAGGGGAGAATTCGCTTCCTTGGCTTTTCGAGTTGCTAGAAAGCACCAGTTCCTTGGTTTGCAGGCCCCTTCCTCCTTGCTCACGGCAGCCGAGCATCAGCCGGCCAAGTCCCTCTCACCCTGCATCCCTCTGCTTTCCTGTCAGTGGGAAAAGGTCTCGTATCTTAACAAATCCTGGGCCCACCCAGATAATCCAGAATGCTCTCCCCATCTCAAGGGCCTTGATATCTTACCTGCAAAGTCCCTTTGCTACATAAGGTAATACACGCACAGGTTCTAAGTATTAGCACATGGACATTATTCCGCCTACTGCCTCAGTGTAAAATTTCTACTCGTCTCCCCCCGCCCCATTCAAAAATTAACATGTTTTTTTTTCTTTCATATTAAGGAAATAGTTGTCTGTGATCTACACTGAGGAAGGGAAAAAACACATACATCTAATTTCACTATTGCTCTATTTTTAACATGGAGGATTGGGAGTGGTGTTTGTCCAAAGAACCTTACGTTGACAGGAGCTAAAAGGGAATCCAATGGTCCCTTATTACAAAATCCAAATGCCTGCCTTAATTTGTGTTCCTACTACACTATTTCACACTGGCTATCCCTGGCAGCACCCCCCACGCACATTCACTTTCTTGAAATCTTGACCTCCTAATTTCCACGGCATAAGCCCTTCTTCTATTCCTTTCAGAACTGGCTTCTTTTCCTTCTTCCTCTTCTGGCTCTTTAGCCAATGCCTGACCTAATGGTTTCTGGAAGACCGCACTTAGTCCTACTCAGTCTTTGGCATTTGTTCCCCTAAATGAGTCCATTCACCATGATTTCAACTACCATTGATAAAGGGATGGCACAACTAGCTTGATCTTTAACTTGTGTTCTCCCTGGGTCTCCACATTGAACTTGCCAAGTGTCCATTAGCCATGTATGTACCCTGATCTCCTTCAGGGATGCAGTAGAAGCACAATGACAGTGTCATAAATGATGTTGTTATATAATTTCTGCCATCAAACAGCTCATGACTTGGCGTTTGGGGTGGATTTTTTGATTTTCATTTTGTTTTTGCAAAAGTATCTTGATCCATAAGGTATTTGAAACTGCTCAATGAACATAACTCTCTGCTTTTACAAACCATCATGTATTTTATAGCCACTCAACAATTTTGGTCACTAAATCATTTTTTGCTTTCGATACTCCCTGAGCAAGATATTGTGCATATAAAGCTTTGGTTCTCCCTCCTTACATTGTACTTTAACTCCATTAAAATTTCTATTTTAGCATGAACTTAGAACCATCCTCAGTCTGGAAACCCATTTTATTGACACTGACTTGAATTTGTTACAGATAGATTTTTATAATCTAATGTAAATTGGCCACACTTGTCTCTTCAACACTGAAAAACATCTAAGAATGTCTCATTAATTAAGACATACTTTGACATTTTCTGTATGCATTTCACACAAATTGACAGTTACTCTTTCACCAAACTATTTAGTTATCTTATTGCATTCATTTCAGCATACTCAGTAATCTGAAAAATGTGAATTTCACTCAGTCTTGCAATATTTCCTTCTTTACATCACATTAATTTCGTTGTGAATTGGCATGCTTCTGTAGATATTACTTTAAAATATCTTACAACATACTTTCCAAGATTTCCAAAAATTGTGATTATTTGCTGATGAAATAGATTGCTCCTGTCTGTCTAATGGTATTTTCCAATAAGTAAAAGTTTTCCAACCATTCATTTCTTTTTACTTGTTCTATTGTATTTTTTATTGCTTTGAGGTTTATCAGCAACTCTTTTTCACAAAATATTACAAAGTTAAAGTGGCTTCAAATGTATTTTATTTTAGAGAATTTTTTTGCAATCAGAAATACCTTGTATTTTAAATTACACTTCTCCACTATAAAACATTTAAAAATTAATTCATTTTTATTTAACCATGAAAATAATGCATTCATACACTTTTTAAAAATAGACATTTTTTTCTTTCATTTCTCTGGTACTTTCCATTATAATTTTTTTAACAACATGTTTAACTCTATTACTGTAGGCAATGTCATTTGGCTCACCCCTTTGATGTTAAATTAGTGTATAATAATTACATTCTACCCTGTAATGTTGGATAAATCATTCACACTTTATCTAAAGGACTACGTTAAAACTAAAATACTATAAATAGCATTTACAATGTAAGAAGTATAAAAATATTGCCACTGCAGAAATAAATGATGTGATCAGACTCTTGGTGCAGGAAATGTCACCGTACATCACTGAACCAAAGCCACTTGCCAGAGAATCACCCATTCATCAAACATTGGAAGGGGGGAGAACCAGAACCATCATTTAAATTAACTTTTGTTCTTTTTTTTTTTTTTGCTTGTTTTATTTTGTATTTTGTTCTTTTGAGCCAACCTCAGCTATCACCATTTCTTATATTCCAGATGGTGTTCTCTCCTGGATTCCTGTTTCACATTGCTCAAGTAGATCCCTGTGTATGTACTTACTTCCCAAGTGTTGGCATGTGTAAAATCATGTTCTTATTTTGCCCTGACACTGGGTTGGCTATTGGCTCAGCACAGAATCCTGGGTTCAAAACCACTGTCCTCAGAGCTTGGCTAGACAAGCTCCTGCTTCAGGGCCTTCGTGCTGGCTGTGGTCTCTGCCTAGAACGTCCTTCTTCCAGAAGCTGCACGCACTCCTCCTTCCATCTTTGGGATCTGTACTCCGAAGTAACTTCTGAGGGAGCTTCTGCCCGGTTACCTGTCTACCCTGCCACCTCCCTCCCCAGCCAACACTTCAGAGCTCCTTCCCCTTCTTCTCCTTTTCTCTCTGAAGCTCTCACACCATCTAACACTGAATACATTTTACTCATTCATCTGTGCATTGTCGGTCTTCCCCCACTAGAATGTGAGATTCATGAAGGCAGGGATATGTGTCTAGAACAGTGCTTTGCACCCAGAAAATATTAAATAAGTATTTTTAAATGAATAAATAAACTGTGAAGCCGCAGTCCTGTTGTCTCCTAACTCCACTACCAAAAAGAAGTCTGGTGTTCGTGTTACTTGTGTTTCTTTCTAAATAACCTGGTGTGTGTGTGTGTGTGTGTGTGTGTGTGCGTGTGTGTGCTTTACTCACTGCATAAGCTCTAAGGGTTACCTCTTCACCTTTGTTCTTCCAAAATTACATGCCATGTTTCCAAGAATAGCTTTTTATTGATAAATTCTTCTTCGTTTCCATCTGGAAATGGAAATCTCTTTCAGCTCAAGGGCATTTTTCCCTATTATTTCTTTGATCTACTCTTCCCTTCCATGAACTTCATTATTTTAGTCTTATCTTCCTGGCTTCCAAAAAGGTGATAAAACTCAAAGTTCACAAAACCAGTTAAAACAAAGGAAAAGAAATAGGCCAAGGAATTGTTCCCAAGATGGGGAAATAGTCCATGATTATGTAAAGGAGAAGGAAACCTCTCTAACAGATTTGAAGTGAAATTTCTTGGTTTTGCTGATCATAAAAATGTATGTTTATTATAAATCCAATAGTAAAGTACCTTTATGAAAACCTAAATTTAAGATATCTGAGGCTTCTAGTTTATTAGATTATAAATCTCTGATTACTTAAAAACAAGTACAGAAATTCTAGGATCTTTAGAATACTCTGATTTTTTAAAAAAAAAAAACTGCCTTAAAACATTATAGATTCATAGTCTTTAGTAGAAACCAAATTTTGAGAGAGCCTTGTTCATAGATGATAAATGTACAAAGAAAAAAAAACACGTACCTTTGGTGCCCTGCTACCTGCTTAAAATACCAAAGAAAGCCCAGCGCTGCCTCTGTTCTGTGTCTCCTCACGCATGCCAATCATTATGGCTCCCGCCTTTGTCTTCAACCTTGACAACTCAATTTTAAAACGCCAAGTCAGACCCTGAAATTATAGTTGGGAAGAATAAATGGTGCAGAAAAACTCAGGCATGTCACAATCCTCCGTGCAGAGAAGCCTGGAGATCAGCATCTAATCTTTACATAAACTCAGGTAGAATTCACATCCGTCAGATAGGGCAAATGTTCAATAACTTTCAGCCATTTTTCATTCTGTTTCTCCTGGCTTCTTGCATGCTTTTAAAACAACAACAACAACTATTAGTACTTTTCAAAACCGGTAAGAAATGAATCCTAAAGGACTGGGTTTCTCTAAACCCTAGAGATTCAAGGCAAACCTTTGGGAAGTTCCAGTAGTCTTTAGGGCATTGGGTTCAAGCTTCAAATCCCAAATGCCCTGATGATGATGAGTTTGTGGAGAAAGCAGATTCCCAAGGGTCCTCCCCATCCCCTGGACTTTCTTGTTCAGCCCTGACACTCCATAAAACGCCATCCCATCGCCTCTTCAGAGAGCCTTATACACCCGCCCAATGAGGAGAGGAAGCGACGCAGGCCCCGCCCCACTTACTCCAGCAAGCCCTGCCTTACAGATGGCAAAGCTGATGAGGACACCTTTTGAATGGCAGGAGGAACCAAATCTTCTAAACACACACACACACACACACACACACACTGTGCATTTTTTAAAGTAGAACATAGTAATTTTACATGCTTTGCACATAGAGAGTAGCCAAACACATGTTGAAACAAGAATCTGAAATGCTGAAACAGAATAGTATTGACTGAAAAGGTCAAGGGTTCAAAGAGACCCAAAGATACAAATTTACAAATGTATGGATATCAAAGCGTGTGTGCCTTTGTGTATATAACAGTTGTTGACCATCCACTTGTGTTTGTTAATTGTTTGGTACAGAAACATTAGAAAAAATGAAAAGATAGTGATTCTGTTTAATTTTTTAAAAAATCATAGTCTCTTTTTCTCTGACACCTCATAGGCTTTCGTGCTAAGATTTTCATTGAAAACATCAGAAAAAATTAGAATCCTAATTAGGCTCAACCAAATCACCTCTAAAGAGGATCTTAGGATTTTTCACCCAAATTCTTTCATTTCCTTTTCTCCCCATTCACCATGATCTGTAGAGCTCCAACTCTGTACCTTTCTCATGACACAGAGAAAGAAACACGTGTCAAAACAACCACAATACCTACTTATTGGGCTTGCAGAGAAATCAGCAAAAGGTGAGTCTAACTTAGTCTATGTTGAAGGAGTTTAATAGTTTCTACTATATTCTTCTAAGTATGGTCAGAAGATAAGAATATTTTTTATTTCCTATATTAACAGGTACAGATCTAATTTTTAGAAATTTCTCCTTTTCTATTTTTATTTCTGTTAACATGCTATCTTAGGTAGAAAATAATAATTAAAAACATAAAGATGAGCACAAGCAAAAGGGGAATAAAAGATAAAATCTTTGTTACCATTTCGTGCACAGCCTTGTGTGTATGTGTGTGTTTGTGGCCCCACATACACACATATATACATTGTGTTAAGGACTTTACATACATTAATGCATTCACTGCTCACAAAAGTCATGAGGATGGGAAGCATCATTTGCCTACACAGGTGAGGAACCTTGGTCTCAGGCAGATTATAACTGAAGGACCTCAGGACCCAGCATGGTCTCGCCAGCTCCATTGCCCTAGGACAGCTGCTCCCTGCCTTTGCCACACCCCTTCTATACCTGAGGAAGAGCCAGGACTACCCTCCTAGAATCTCCTTCCCCACTTGGTTCCAGGCCAGTGTCAGCCACAGAGAAGTTCTGAGGGAACAGAGGAGAGGCTACGTTCTCTCATCAGCAGACACAGTTGCTGTTTGGCGAGTGTTCCCCAGCGCTGCCTTGTTCAGTGAACCTCTCCTTTATGACTCCTTGCAAAGATGCACCCTGATGATATCTGTAGCTAGGACACCCTACCATGCATATAAACAGAGCCAAGTAAGGAAGTGATTGGGGGCAGAGGATGGAAAAGGGAGATTGTCAGACCAGACACCAAGTCAGGACCCCTACAGTGTCTCAAAGATAGGCACCATAATTCTGCTTCATAGATGGAAAAACTGTGAGTCCTCACAATCAACCCAAGGCCACCAGCAAACAAATGTCAGATTGGGGATTCAACCCTAGTATTCCCAGAAGCCAAGCTCCTTGGCTCCCTGCCACTACAAGAATGGACTAGTGAGCCCTGGCTGGTGTGGCTCAGTTGGTTGGGCATCATCTTGCACCAAAAGGTTGCTGGTTTGATTCCTGGTTGGGGCACATGCCTGGGTTGAGGTCTCAATCCCCGGTGGAGGGGGCATGAGGGAAGCAGCTGATCTCTCTCTCTCTCTCTCTCTCTCTCTCTCTCTCTCTCTCTCCCTCAATCAATTTTTAAAAATCTTTTTAAAAAGAAAGGAATGGACTGTTGGGTGTCACTGGTGGTAAAACAGATTGCTGCAGAGTTTCGGAGTGAAATAGTGGAGGGGGACGCAGTATGCATGAAGAAAGCCTTTTGCCAAAAAGAACCGAAAAGGAAGAATTGGAGCCTGCAAAGTAGGCATGCTTTGGTGAGAGGTATTTCCAGAGAGCATGTAAGGCCAGCCCCAGAAGCAGCATGATCTAGGTACCAGGTTAGGTGGGCTCTGACATAAAACACTCCATCCAACACCAGCCAAAAAGGTCGGAAGTTTCTGAAACCTGGTATCCTCTGAGTAGGAGGGACTCCAATGTTTGGGACCCATAATCCAATGCAGCACCTGAAGCAGCAGTTCTCAAGTACAGTGCTCTGTAGAAGATACAACAGAGCCTAACGTGGTATTAAGTTTACTGTTCCCTAAGTCCGGCCCCTTGAATTAGAATGTCCATGTACCTGTATTTTCTCTCCCTTCATTTCTAGTACTATAATAATGTGAGTCTTTTACCTGTAAAACTAGCTTCTAAGTTATTTTGGACCTCACCAGATGCCTAACCTTCTAGTTATGTAATGTTTCTGCTAATTCTGCCCGAAAGACCCTAAGACACAATGGGAAAGTTGGATCGAATCAGTCTTCCAAAAAGATGGAGCAGATACCAACAGGAACTTGCGCTCTCTAAATGTGAAAGGGCAACCTGACTTTAAAAGTCTCTGTGGCCAGTGTCCCCAGAAGACACAAGATGGGGCTGGCATGCTGTTCGTTCTGTATTATGTTGACTGAGTGTACCCTGTGTGTCTGGGTCAACATATGTGTATGCCTGTCTGCTTGGATGTTTCTTTGCCTCCGCTTGTCCCTTTGTGCTTCTGGGTGTTTGTCTGCCTTCCTTTCTCTCTTTTTATACTTCTATTCCTTTTATCTGATCATATTATATAACTACAATATATCTTTATTAATTTTCCTTGATCTTTGTTCCCTCTCCTTATCATATTATATAACTACAATATATCTTTATTAATTTTGCTTGATCTTTGTTCCCTCTCAATTTAAATGTATGATGACTAGAACACTTAATTTGCTTTTTAAAAGGCAAACAAAAGGAAGTAGCTTTTTATTACAGGCACTAATTGATTTTCCCTGCAGTGCGCTCAGTGAGCAAGAAGCTCCCCTGTCCCTGGCTTGTGCCAATGAGGAAGACAACCTGGCCCCGTCGTCACTTCTGTCCCTGCATAACCTGAGGAAAGGGTGCCTTTCCCGGGGGAGCCCCTGGTGACACGCCAAGGCATGGGGTCTGCTAGCCAATGAGGGACCTGATGCCATCATCTAGGACCTAGACTCTAGGTAAAGCATGGGAACACATGTGATCTGAGAATGTAAAGAAAATAGAAGATTCAGGGAAGCTCGGTCTCTGATGCTGTGATCTTATAAGAAGATTTCAAAGTTCATTGTGCAGAAAGAGTCATTGCTCAGGTTGTATAAAAACAAATACAAACCAGTTTAATAAGATGCCCAGAGACCATTGACCATGCTGAGAGATTAAAAAATCAACAGATTTCCTTGTGTTTGTACATCTTCCAAAAAATCTCATTACGAATGAACTCCTACACAAAAATTCACAAAGCATTCACCTGGTGGAAGCTGCTGAAGTATTGGGTCTTGATTAACAATTTATAATAATGTTTTCAACTAAGAGGCTAACTCCCAAATTCAGTTGTTGGTATACCCCCAAGAAAGGGAAAACGTTATTCCACTCCAGATTTTAACTTCTGTTTAGCAGAAAATTGCATGATCCTCAAACTGTAGTAGTCGGTAATGAGGCATATGACACTTCGATGCTGTGAGACAAGCACAGGGCTACTTTCTGAAACATCATAGTGAAAAATTATTTTACATTTTAAAAACCTGGATATACTATGCCTTAGAATATATCATTCTCATGGTAAGATAAAGTGTAATATTTCAAATAAAGTCTGTTTACCGTGAGACGCCCCCTTGCCTCTGCCGTGAGGACTATTGGGAGCTCTCCTGTCTCCCTCCTTCCCTCTTTCTAACATAAATACCAGTCCTCTTGGCCTTTCTTCTCAGTATGTTTCCTTTCAGCGACTTTATGTACCTATCTCTACCTTATAACAGAACCATTGAAAGGGTTTTGGAAACCCTTTACCTGATGCCTTCACTTGCAGGTAAAGAAATATACCTGCATGTCTGAGAGATGCCCAGTCAAGGCCACATGGCCAGTTCATGCAGAGAAGTGTCCATAGCAAAATGTCCTAATCCCCATGCCTCTTCATTGATTGTTCTCTGGTATTGTTTTCAGAAATGCTCAAGCTCCACTAACTCATAAGAAGTTCATGTGCATGCCACCCACATTTGGAGGATATATATCAAAGAAACGAGGGGTATTTCAGGTAATATTTATACTGTACCAGCAACCTTAGACGAGTTCCCAGAAATGAAACTTTCACACAGATAAGTTGGTAATTTCCCCTGAAGAAGCCTGGGGCCACTAACATGACAGCAGATAGGAAGCTGCCCAATTCAAGAGCCAGGCTGGAGAGTTCGATGCGTATGATTAATTAGCTGCTTCAGTGATCAGAGACCAAGGCTTGCTTCTTTAGGTCTGCCAGAATGGACACTCTTTGACACCCTATTCTATTTATTCATTTAGTGTTTTACTCAATAAGTACAGCCTGGAGGGAGATTGTTATCTCTGTCTTTGGAGGGCAGTGCATCTCAGTTTTGATCCTTCGGATGGGGTCCCAGTAGACTGTACACCAACTACCTAGACTTCCACTTCCCTGCCGATGAGTTTTCAGCAGTTTGGTGTTCCCCTCAAGTCACTGTCCCAGAACATGATGTCAAGGTGCATAGCCCTCTTTCATGGCCACCAGGAATAACACCATCAAATTGTAGGCACTAAATCCAGGGTGAACATGTTGATAGTGGACTCTTTATTGGCTAGACACTCCGTGCATTTTTCACGGGGAGCTCCTTTGCTTCTTCACTCACCATGGTCTTGATCATTCCCCCTTGCTTTCTATGCTCGGGAGACCTGCAGACCATGACTTATAAGTGGTTACTTATATTGTGGGATTATGAAGCATTATTAGTGCTTCGCATTAATAAAATAGCCCAAAAGTGAGACAGTGCAATTCACTGCTGTATCACTTTGCTTGTGTCTTCATAAACAGGACCTTTTGTTTCACTTGTAATGCAAAAAGTGCCCATTAGAAGAAAAATTTCCTTTCCATTCATAATGCTGGTAATTCATAGATTATAAACACATGCAAGAATACTTTTAAGGACAATGCAATAACTATAAAAAATGTATGTGTGTAGAGGAAAATGACAAAATACAATCACTAGTTTTATTTTTTTGCTATTTCAAATTGTCTGTTTTTAAAACACTTTCTAGAAAATCTTAATATTTGGTAGAATGTATTTCTGTTAGGCAAATACCAAGGAGTATGATTGCTGGACTTTATGGTAAAAAGCTAGCTAGCTTTGTAAGAAACTGCCAAACTGTCTTCTAAAGTGACTGTACAATTTGCATTCCCACCAGCAAACAACCAGGAGTCCCTGTTGCTCCACATCCTGACAGTATTGGGCTGTCCTCGCCCCTCTCCACACTTCAGTTTCCTCATCGAGGAAAGCTGACTGAAGCAAAACATCTCTAAGGCCCTTCGGTGTGAGCATTGTGAGCCTATATTCTGCGCGGTTTGTCATGTTAGGCTGTTTCATGTGCATTGCCTGGTGCTAGTCAATGCCCATTGGTGCATGTTTACTGAGAGTTATGGATGGCGAGGATGGTTTGGAGACTTCTATGGGCTTAACTGTGTCTCCCCAAGATTCATACATTGAAGTTCTAATTCCAAGCACCTCAGAATGTGACTAGATTAAGAGATAGGGCCTTCAAGAGGCAATGAAGGTAAAATGAGGTCATAGGGGTTGACCTTAATCCAGTATGGCCAGTGTCCTTATAAAAGATTAGGACACAGACACACAGGGAAGACCACGCGAGAACACAGGGAGAAGATGGCCATCTGCAAGCCAAGGAGAGAAGCCTCAGAGGGAACCAATCCTGCCCACACCTTGATTTGGGCCATCTGGCTGAAGACAGGATGTTGGATTTAAAGCTGCTGTTAGCTGACCTCTGCTCCCATGCTTAACCAGTCCTTTCTCTTGTAGGACTAGCGAATCCTGCCCTCCTGCCAGCCCCAACTCCTCGGCGCTGGTAGGAGTTACACAATGCTTTGTCCCTCGAGCCCTTAGCAAGGCCAGCCAGGTCTGAAATGGTAAACAAACCTCAGCCTCACACAATAGTGACATTTACCTCCCGCTTGTTCATTCTCAGAATCTTCCACAGCACTCGGAATGTATTAGTCAGAGCCCTTTGAAAGCTGATGCAACGTGGGCCTGGAACTCTCAGGAACAAGGCGTGATTGTGCTGGAACTGGATTGCACTCCCGAGAGCTGGGAGCCATCACCTGCACGGTGGGCTGCAGACTTGTGGAGAGCGGGGCCTCAGTCAGCTAAAGGTCAGGATGGAACCGCACACACGCACACAAGGCTGGTGTGTCCATCACTCATTTTCATTGCCCATCATCCCTGGTTTGTGCTTTCTGATCATTCTCTCTGCTCTGTCCCTGGGTCTGGAGATGAGGGCTTATGTTAAAAGCCAGGCACCCTCAGGCCGATCATCACCTTGAATGGAGGATGATCTCCTAGCTTTATGGATTGCTGGATGTTGTTTGGAATGTTGCTGGGTCCTCACAATACACTGGGCAGGAAATGAAGGAAGAGAATGAGAGAAGACAACCCAATGCACAGGACTCAAAACACCTTCCTGGGCTTGTCTGCTAGGATGCTCATTTTGTTCAGCCTGTGGTATATGACAAGCGATAGTTCAGAAGCTCCACTGCTTCCCTGAAAAGCACCAGCCTCAGAACAGGCAGGAGATGGAGAGTTCTCTGCTTAGAGAGGAGGCTTCCAGAGCTGGGATGACCAGGGCTAGGAGTCTCCCTGATATTCTATCCCTCGGCTCTGTGCCCCACGCCCTGTCCCCATCTACCATCCTGTCCTCTTGCCCACGTAGCCACAATATAGACCCTGCTCATTTCCCCAACATCTTATGAAAATTTTCAGACATCAGAAAAATTGAGAGAAGTTTGCAAAGAACATTCATGTACTCATGTCTCATACACTTCGTCATGTATCTATTGATGTGTGAGTACATTTTATTTTTATGTATTTTGACATAAGTTGTAAGCATAAGCATACTTTACTCCTAAACACTTTAATATATCCATAACTAGAATTCAATGTTGGTTTACAGTTGCCCTTTTCAAACCCTATCATTCAAATGTAATAATGCATGGGGTGATTTTTTTTTCCTGTAGAAATTTCACAATACTTCTAAGAAGAGCTGGAACTACTCCTCTGAGGAGCAAATACAGTGCTGGAAACTCCAGTCTTCATAGGCAGGAACCTGTTTCTTTTCTTCACTTACAGATATCAGAGTTGCAACTGAATTAGGTACGTTGGGTTCAACTCCTCCTTGTTATACATGAAAAAAAGAAAACAGAGGTTCAGTCCAGAAAGTCCAGGGGATTCACTGAGGGCACAGAAGAAGCTTGGCACAGAGTTGGGGGCTGGAACCCAGATATCCCAAATTCAACTTCCTCTCTCTCCTCTCCCTCCTGCCTCCTTTCTCCTCTCTCCCTCTACCCTCCTTCTCCCTTTCTCCCTTCCTTTTCCTCCCCCCTTTTTCTCTTTCCATCTCTCTCCTTCCCTCTCACTCACTTTCTCTCTCTCCATCCCTCCCTCCCTCCTCTCTCTTCCTCACTATCCTCTCTTCTAGAACTTGGTCACGATTATGATCCCATTTTCCCAAATCCCTTCTATAAAAAATAAGAGAAAAGATGCTGTGACACGAAGAAAGAAGGTGGAGTTGTCTCTTTATAGACCCTTTAAGGGGAGGGTTGGTTTGTCACACTCCTTCCCCCTGTGACTGCCCCATGGGCTTCCTCCAGGTGTTGGATGGAGGCTGTGGTGGTCACTGCAGCATCCTCGTGCTCCGTGATGGACTCTGACATCTCAGCAGTGATATAAAACCAGGAGGAACAAGAGAAACATGGAGAAGAGAGAAGTCCCACAAATAATGGTCTAATTGTTTCAGCTTTCTTGTTATTTTAACTCCAAATAATTGGGGGATTTCTGGGCAAAGTTAAAATTGGCACTAGAAACAATAAAATCTGAGACAGTGACTTCACTGGATACTAATTTTGCTTTAGGAAAACCGCAACAGCGAAAGAGCTAGACCTTGTAAATTCTTTGTGCTTCACACGACCTTATGACAAAGATGCATGGTTACAACCTCCCTTATTTTATAGGTTCACCTACTAACATGGCATGTTCTTGAAAAAATTACTATTGAGCTGCATAAAGCCTCTCATTCTTTCCATCTAAGAGGTCAGTGAACTCTTCAGGAGAAACGTTATATATGTCTTGGCTTCCAGATTGCAACTGGAGCACCTTCTGATAGGGAGAGGGCCAGCCTTCCGAATGGGCAGAGTGGGGATCAATGACCCACCTCTGCAGCACACACCAGGTAGGGTCTGCTCTTACCCACCCTCAAGAACACTCCTACTTCCTGACCATTAAGAGTTTCCTTCTTATAGGTCACTTTTTTCTCAAAATACAGCCCCTCCACTTCAGGGTGGAGGGGTAGTTAGCAGTGGGTGGCGGGGGCAGGAATTGCTGCCAATGTGGATCCCTGGCTCCTCCTAGTCCTATTGAGTCAGAATATCTGGGAATGATCATTAGAATCTTTAAAGGAACCAGGGGCATGACTAGGAAAATCTGACTCCATTTGTAAGTAGCAAAGAGAACACATGCACTTATTATCAGAGTCTTTCTTCCTTTGTCAATCATTAATGGCCGAGTCAGGAAAACAAATTATAAAGCATGGAAGCAGATATAGATCGGCGCTTTTCAAAGTATCTGCAGTAAAGGAATAATTTATATATTTGTAAGTTTCCAAGTCTTCACTGACCAGTATGTGGTACTACCGGGCTCATGCCATGCTCAACCTACCACACAAATTCAACAACACCTGCCTAGTTTGATATCTATTGCAAACTTCAGTCTGGTCCATGTGCTAGGATGGTTTGGCGATGTCAGATTACTGAAAATGTTTCTAAATGCTTATTCTTTATTTCTGTACGTAGATCTTGTTGTAGACAGAGGAATTCCAGAATCCAGACAGGCCCACAGACCCTATGTTGAGAAGCCCTTCTATAGATGTCTTATATGCAAATAAAGAAATTCCCATCACACTGAACCAAGAGACCAGACTGAAAAGTAGGGATAGTGACAATCAGGAGATGCCCACATTTGCATCAATAGCAAGCAGGACAGAGCTCCCACCGGCCACTGTAGCAGCCACAGAAATCAGCAAGACTAAAAATAACTGTCTAGTTAGATAATAGCCCCCACCCCATCATCCTCACCTCACCTATGGTGGATGGCCTACCCTTCAGATATTACACCAGTATAAATCACATCACTCATGCCTTCTATACACCTGACTCAGAACTGTTTTATAAAAGTGCTCCCCTTGGTACTCAAACTCCTCCCTGGCATGCTTTGGTACCTTTTCTATGAAACACAGTCTCCCTTATAATGTTAACCAAAGTTCCCTATACACCCTTCTCTCCCTGAAGAACCAGTTACCTAAGAGCCCTGACGAAAGAATGCTGTTCCTTTCCCTCAAACTTCAGTATGGATGCGAAGACTATGTCTTCACACTTTCTCTTCCCTGTAGCTGTCTGAATATAGCCCCTGCAGTCTCTGGAAAAAGATCTTGTGCCCTTGAAATTTGTGCTTTTTTGATCCCATCACCCCCACCACTGTTGTTTCTCTACTACCCACCTACTCACCGAATTCATTGAAGAGCTGGACAGTTGGCCTTCATTGAACTGGACTAATTTGGTCTTCATCTCAGGTACAGATGGGCTTTGGGGTGACTCCAGTTCCCTCACAAATATGCCATCCAACACCTCAGACACTGGAATGCCTCATTTCTGATCACCTCACTCTATTATTCTTCACCTTTTTATTTCATGGTCACACTTATGATCCTATGATCACCTAGAATGTCAGACCTTTGATATCATAAATTAAAACTTGCCTCTCTGATGATAATCTCCTATTCTTCTAGGACCTAGAAGAATGGTCGGCAAACTCATTAGTCAACAGAGCCAAATATCAACAGTACAACGATTGAAATTTCTTTTGAGAGCCAAATTTTTTAAACTTAAACTATATAGGTAGGTACATTGTTGTTAACTTAATTAGGGTACTCCTAAGGCTTAGGAAGAGCCACACTCAAGGGGACAAAGAGCCACATGTGGCTCGCGAGCCGCAGTTTGCCGACCACGGTTCTAGGTCATTAGCTTTACCAGTCCCAGTTCTTCAACTTTCTCTGAATGTCCCATTCATAACTGCTCTCCTTCCTTCCTACCAAGTAACTCATTTACAGTCACTTCTCTCCTCTGGACCCATGACCAGACCCTTTCCCCAGCTCCCCAACAATGCCTCAACTCCCTGTGTCATTGTATGTGTGTCCCAACTGCCTCACAAAGTCCTAACAAGCTCAGTTCTCAGACTTCTCTGTTTTTATACTATAGATTATGCCAGAGCAGGCAGAGTCACCAAAAATTTATGGTCACCAGCCTGGACTGGAATCCCAAATGCTATGACCAGCTCAAAGAACCTCTCCCACAGGCACTGGTTTGAGGAATGGGAAGGTTTGATGAGATGAGGAAGAGGTTATAGCACAGCAATGCAAATCACTTAAACTGGGCATTAGAATCCCTTGTTCTTATATGCCCCTGGGCACTTCACCTTAGTGCCTTCCTCAGCAGAGTTTGGCTGCCCATCCCACTCACTTTTTGTTTTTGTTTTGTTTTAAATAAATTTTTATTGATTTTTAGAAAGAAAGAAGGAAAGAGAAAGAAAAAAAGAAAGAAAGAAAGAAAGAAAGAAAGAAAGAAAGAAAGAAAGAAAGAAAGGAAGGAAGGAAGGAAGGAAGGAAGGAAGGAAGGAAGGAAGGAAGGAAGGAAGGAAGGAAGGAAGGAAGGAAGGAAGGAAGGAAGGAAGGAAGGAAGGAAGGAAGGAAGGAAGGAAGGAAGGAAGGAAGAAAGAAAGAAAGAAAGAAAGAAAGAAAGAAAGAAAGAAAGAAAGAAAGAAAGAAAGAAAAAGAAAGTTGGGGGAGGGATCAATTGCCCTGCATGCCTCCTACTGGGGATCAAACCAAAACCTGGGAATCAAAACAGCGACTTCTTGGTGCATGGAACTAGGCTCAATCAACTAAGCCACACTGGCCAGGGCTTTTTTGTTGTTGTTTTATTCCTGCTCACTTCTTATGCAGAGCAATTAACCACCTGCTGGTCTGTAGGTTTTTTTGTAGAGATTGTACATGGTAAGCCCTCAGGGGTGTACTTTTCTCTAAAAAGGGAATGTCTACTTGGCTCCCAAATTAAACAAAGACCTTCACTATCTCCATTCCTGCAAGAAACAATCCTGCAGCCATTAAAATGCATACATATTATATTTTAATAACAACTAGACATAGGCTGGGGGAGGGTGGAGAAGGGAGGAATGACTTCCATGTCTTCCTCGCCTATCACTGACCTAGCACCTGCCACGGTGCTCATACCTATTCATGAAAAACACATTGAATAAAAGGAGAGATGGACAGATGGATGCCAAACAAGTAAGTGATGGGGTGAATGTGGCATCCCAGGGAGACTGCAGCGGTTTTCAAACTATGTACAAAAATTACTCAGCGCCCTTCCCTTCAAAGGGAGAGCCTGGGTCCCTCCCTTGGGTGTGGACTGAAGGGAAAGACTCACTTCTGACAAGTAGGATGTGTTGGAAACAACAATGAGTGACTTCTGAGATTCAGACATGAAAGGCCGTAGCTTCCTCCCTCCTGTCTTGTTTGGATTGCTCACTCTGGAGAAGCCCTGTCTGAGAACACTCAGGTAGCCCTATAGAAAGGCCCACATGGCCAGGAACTGAGGCCTCCCCCAACAGCCATGGAGCAGGCCCCTTTAAGCTGTCAGACAACCTCGACCTTGCCTGCAACCTCCAGGAGAAACCCTGAGCCAGAATCCCCTGGCTACGCCACTCCCAAATTCTGACCCTCAGAAAATGTGACATAATAACTGTTGTGTAAGCTGCTGATTTGGGAGTAATGTGTGTTGCAGCAACTGATAGCTCATACGGACACTGAGTGTAGGAACGAAGAAAAGGTGATGCAGAGTGCACAGGAGAAAGGCTCCAGGACCAAGAATAGGACTTTGCCTCGGCCGCTAGGGGCTGGAAAATGTCACCAACCCCCAAGGCACTGGACTTGCCCCTGGATTACACACGTCCCATGTGCACGAAGCAGGTTAAAAGCCATCGTTACGCCACGATACAGTTCACCCGAAACGGTGCTTGGGTACTTCACAATCCTTTCATTCTTATTTTGCCAAGTTTCAAGTTAAAGAACCCCATTCAGAAGCTATTAAGTTGGAACCTTTGCCAAGTTCGCTGCTGCACAGTCAGAATCCAAAGGAAAACTGTCCTGGGTTTGGATATTTCCAAGGACACTAACTCCTATCTCCACATTTCTTTTGCTTTCCCAACTAAAATGATTAAATATATCTTTCTGACGGGAGAATTTAGGAGATAATGGTAAAAAAATAATAATAATAACTAATAGACTTGGAATGCCTTCCGTCACATGAGCTCACCACTGAGTGTCATCCCTTTTCTCGCTCTCTCACCTGCTCTGAGGACACAGATGTGCATACAGTATGTGTCCTTGCCCGCTGGGCTCCTCGTTTCCCGGCCAGAGCAGAGGGAGTGGCTTGGCTGTGGTTTTGATCATTTCTCTCGTCTCTTGGTCTTCGGGGGATCCAGGAAGCTGGGTAATCAGGGATCCTTTGTAGAGGCAGCCGTCCTTGTGGGCGCTTTGCAGTCCCCACAATCAGAAATTAGCAGATGGTCTTAATATCTTACCAGCATGGAAGCCCCCACCACAGAGGACTTCGATCTCAGGCCCCCTTGGTTTTGTGTCAGGGCACTGTTTCAACAAGTTTCAGGGCCAAGGGCTGATCATTGGAAACTTGCACTTTCTCATCTCTCTCTCCCTCTCTCTCTTCTCACCATTCTCACATTCCTTCATTTACAGCACACTTTAAAATTCACTTCTCTTTTACCCATCAATTAAAAATTAGCCTCAGCCAATGATTACAAAGAGCATTGCCATCATGATTAGCCACTGATTCACAACTACCCTAATACAATTAGCCTATCTGGGGAAATTAACTATGCCTCAGCCTGACATCTCCAAATTGGCACATCTCTGACAAACCTTCAAGATGACTAAGGCTTTCTGAGGAGAAATTAGACAGCAAGATTAAACTATTTAGTCTGGAAATAAATGTTATGAGGCTGCTTAATATCTTCAAGCACCATGAAACCTTATATCTCCGATTCCATGGAAGACAGACATGGGGAAATGAGCTGATGATGTGTTAGTCTGATGGGAATGATAGTAATAGCTGTTCAGAGGAAGGGGGCGGTAAGAGAAAGGGCGGTACCCGGAGAGATGTTGTGGGCTCTCTCTGCATAATTTCTTGGCTTTCATCTCTTTTCACTGGGTAGTTTTTAAATTATTAAATTAATTCATGCTCACGTTGTGTATTTCCCAGACTCAAACTAATGAGCTTGTGTGTGAACTCATGTTACCTCCTTTTCCAAACACAAATGAGATTGCATTTGGTAGACTTTTGACCAACTTGTTCCCATCTTAATAGACCAGTGTCTATAAAACCACCTCATGATTAGGAAGCGTAGACTTTCATCGTTTGCAGGTCCCATCACTGATTTCACCATTGCCTTGTTGGGCAGACCTTTACGGTATTTCCATTGTTTATAGAAACCATGCCCATCTCCTTGGGCACTTACATGACTGCATCCATAGAGTAAATCCCTAGAAACAGAATAGCTGAATAAAAGGCAAGTTTACTAAAAGTAAACTTATAGTTTTTGAATAAATATTTATGTCTTCAGACTGATGTTTAAATAACGAGGGGTCCTCACACCTGAACATGCATTCCAACTGCCTGGAGGGCTAGCTAAACATGAATTGCCAGCTCCCAGTTTGGGGTTGCTGGTCTGTAAAGTTTTGTTCTGGGGCCCAAGAATCTGCATCCAGCATATGGTCCTATTTGATGCTATTGCTGCTGGCCCAGGAACCCCACTTTGCAAACCACTAGATTAATCCACCTGCTTGCTTTTGGGAGAGAGCACGTAACATCTGACCTCTGGAAGCCAGAGTTGGTGTCCTCTTTCTTACGAACGCACTGGGACCATACATTCCAGAGCCTATATGTTAGGCTTCCCGTCCCCATTGCTGCCAGGGTGAGTGGGAAACAGGTCCCTGGGAGGAGCCAGCAGCCCACTGCCCACTGCACTGGGCCTGGAACTCTTGCATTTCAAGCCACCCTACCCACCCCTCCTCCTTCTCAGATGGTAGCCCCAGTGCCATATTTGTCTAGTGCAATTTAGCATGTCTTCTGTGAATTTTTCCCCCTCCTCTGCCCCCTTCAACTTTGAATTACAAAAGGGCCTGCCAAGCATGCCATCACCATGAGATTAGACGTCACAGAAGTGGCACCTACATTAAAGATGCGCAGGTCAAGATGAAAGCATGGAAATGCCAGGCAGAAAGCATGGAAAAGCTGCCCAAGGGAAAGGATTGAAGGTTGAAGCTGGTGAGGTTATGGTACAGCTGGTGTTCACATAGGACAGGAGGAGCTTTATCCCCAATGCCTGCCGTTGGGAGGGCTCTGGGACCACGTGGGCTCGACTTTGCCTGATGGTGAAGTTTCCATCAGTGGCACCACAGGGCATCTCCAAGAGGCCACACTGGCTCTGAGTATTGTCTCTGCATTACCGGGCATGGAGAGGCTGGGCCAGATTGCTGACCACACTCTAGGAGCAGGAGATGCTTGGTGCTCTGAGACGAAGGGCAGCAATTGGATCTGAGCCCTGGGTCAGCACCCAGAGATCCAGGCAGCTAACCCCTAGGAAAGAGGCAGAGTTGCTCCACCCACAGGCTTCTGCAGAGTCCCTCACCCTCCTGAGGAAATGCTGAGCCGTTGGGGGCCCCTGAGAAACCGGAGCTGAGCAGACCCCAAAATAGGACTGCCATGCCTGAGCACCGGGAAACCAGGTGGGGCACCGGGACCGCCCCAAAGGCAGGTTCCAGCCGGCCCAGGAACATCCTCAGGACCCCAGGGTGGCCCCCTAAGACTATTTCTTTTATTTATATCATTTATTATTATATTCTTGAAACTGAGACAGTAAATGTTATAACCCTCATTTTCTAAATGAGATCAATAAGACCCAGTACATTTGGTTGCTCCACACAGAAGTGGCATTGCTGGGCCAGAACCGAGGCCCTTCTTCCAATGGCAGCCCCTTACTCTCCGATCTGCCCAAGCAGTGCCCAGATCCATGAGGGTTTTGCTTGCATCTCCTGTCTTCAGGTTTGCTCATGCCCTGCACTGAGGGATCAGGCTCACAGGGCCAGCCGCCGCCCAAGATGCCCCTGTAAGGATTAGCACATGGAGGCTGCTGTGTCACATGCCCACGGCCACATGCTTCGAGCATTTTCAGGTTCAAAGGGTGGTGCCAAGCACCGTGAGTTGTTGGCATTTCTGGCATCCCTGGTGACTCTCTGTGGACACAGGGTGAGTCACCAAAGAGGGCGTCCCCTTTGCCTACGTCAAGAGCATAGCTGGGGGAGGTTGGGACAGTGTGCCTCAGGGACACAGCCCCTTATATAGACCTGGCATGTGGGCGCAGGGCAGGCAGCACACATCAGCACCCCCATGTCACTCTGACGAGCTGGAGCCCTCTTGTCTGGGGATTACCCAGGAGGCAAAACACACTCTCCTGTCATTTAATATGCCGAGGAGTCATTAACGCGATGTTAGCAAACAGCTAAGACTGACCCAAGGGCAGGGCAGCCCAGAGCTGCCTTTTCCCTGACCTTCAGAACCGGCAAGAGCAGGTGACCTAGGGAGGCGCTGGGCGTGTGTGCAGCTCGTGTGAGAGAGTGTGTGGGTGTGTGTGAGTGTGTGTGCCAATGAGCACTGTGTGTGAGCGCTTGTGTACTGTGAGTGTGCACGCATGTGTGTGAGTGTGTGTTGGTGAGTGCCTTGGTCTGTTCAGGCCCTATAACGTAATACCACAGACTGGGTGGCTTATAAACAGCAGAAATTCCTTTGTCACAGGTCAGGAAGTGGAAGTCAGGACCACGGTGCCAGCCCAGGGAAGGTGAGGGCCTCTTCTGGCTGCAGACTTTTCACTGTGTCCTCACCTGGAGGAAGGAATATGGGAGCTCCGTGGGGCCTCTTTTAGAGGAATGCTAATCCCTCGGAACCCTATCTAATCCTAATCACCTCCCAAAGACCCCACCTCCTCATCCCATCATTCTGAGGGGGGCGGGCTGAGAGGAGGGGAAGATTTCAATATGTGAATTGGGGGAGGGGGGATACAAGTATTCAGATCATAACTGAGTGTAAGTATGTGAGCATGTGTGTGTGAATGCACATGTGTGTGTATAGTGCACATGTGTGTGTGAGTGCACATGTGTGTGTATACCAGGTATGTGTGACTGTGCATGTATTTGTGCATGCCCACCCCCCAGGGGTGGGGTGGGATGGGGCAGGCAGTGACATGGCAGGAAGATGAGCAGCGACAAGCCCTGAGCGAGGGATGCAGGGCAGTGACCTGGCCTTACCTCTGCAGAGCCATCCTCCTGGGAAAGGGCATGTCTTTGGCAAGGACGCTCCCCTGCTTTATGCGGAGTGTGCTGCCACCTAGAGGACAGGGCGGCCCCTGCATGCCGTGGAGAAGGACGGGCTTCCTATGCTGAGTCAGGCGGTGGTGGGCAGGGTGTTTTGTCTCTGAACGCGTTGGGGCCAGCAGGAGGTTGGCAGGAGCTAAGAGCCCGAGTCCCTTCAGAAACGATCCGGCTGTATCATCTGTCGCCAAATCATCAGACCTTAGCCCGCCCTCCCACGCCCGCGAGGGCGGGGCTTGCTGGTTTGGTGCATTCAGAGGGCCCAGGCCGCATCTCCCTCGCTCTGTCACACTTTATCTCTCTCTACCCTGGTCCTCACTGGAAAGTAATCTTCCGGCACCGTTACTACTTGTAAGAATTAAGCAGAGTCTCTGCATGTAAATGAAACTTCATTTTGTTGTTTTGTCCGAAGCTGCCTTGTTCCATCCCAATGCCCTAACAAATATGTTATGGAAATTACTGGAGCCTTTTATAGGCATAAGAAGACCCACTAAGTGCCTTCCTCGTGGATCCGGGTCCCCTCAGGATCTTGCGACTCTATCAGAGAGACAAGTTCTCCAACTTCCGGAATCACTAGTCCCCACATTTCTTCAATCCCAAGAAAATTGCATTGTATCACTTTTACTAGTAAACCTAATTAATTCTAAAAGCATACTTCTCTCTGCCTCCTCAAAGAGTGCTTACAACATAGATTGATGGCTTATTATTATTGTTTGTTTAAAAACAACCTTCAGATTTTTTTCTGATTTACTACAGCACTGGTTTTAAGAAGTCGTTAAAAGTGCATACGGATTAAACCTTCGGAAGAGCGTGGTGTGACTGTGTGGAAGGGCTCTGCTTTGCACAGGTGGCTCCGTGGCAATCAGAGAGCCGTTCCTGTCTCCAAGCTCAGTCCCACGCACAAGGCTTCAGGCCTCCCACCTAGTTCTTCCTTCTATGGAGACAAACCTCCGTTCTCAGCCCTGTCCTCCATAGAGGAGCCAGTCCCAGCGGGCAAGAAGGCGCTCAGTCAACCCCAAGCCTTCCTCCAACCCCAGGGAAGCCCAGGCCCCTGCTTTGCCTGCCAGTCGGATACTCCTCATCACTCACCATCTACACAAATTGAATGGCCCCCCGCTTTTAGCACTTGGGCCCAGTCTTCTGCTGTCACTGAACTACATAAACAAGGCAAAACCACAAGGAAGGAAACGGTCACAAGGTGTCTGAGACTCTTCGAACACATGGAGGAAATAAGGGGAGAGAAGGCACTTGTCAAGTCTAGGTCTTTCTTAGGACAGCCCTCAAAGGAAAACAATATTTCCACAGTGCCCATCCATGAGACAGAGGCTCTGGGAAGTAGCCAATAAAAGAGGTCAGACTCTCTGCACGTTCTCTTTTTTCCCCTCAGTACATTCATTCAAAGTTACAGTCTATGACTACAGGGCCTAGGATGTCGCATTGACAAGATAGAAGGATCACACTTGCCTTATCGGCCGGAATCGGAAAATCCAATACCTTGGTCTCTCTGTCCTGTGATCAATCCCTCTCCTATCCCCCTCCCCCCGCCCCCAATGACTGCAAGCGGAGCCTTTTTAAATAAAAATTGAGCATGTATCTCTCCTTCTTAAAAACTATGGCATTTTCCTAATGTCTAAATCTGTAGGCCTCCATGGGCTGTATTAGTTATCGATCACAGACAATGAATTACTACAAAATGTATTGCTTCAAACAACGTTTAGTATCTCCCAGTGTCCATGGGGCAGGAATTCAGGAAAAGCTCAGCGGGGTGTGTTTTGGAATGCAGGTTTTGCTTTTATTCAGGTTTTCTGCAGACAACTGCGACTGAAAAGAGAGTTTGTGACTCATGGTTCCCAAGAGGAGGGGGCTCACCACACCACGCCATGCAGAGCCACCCGGGGAGCCACCAGGACGCAGGCCCTGCCAGACACCGAATCGACTAACACCTTGATCTTGGACTTCCCAGCCTTCAGAACTGTGAGAATTAGATTTCTGTGGTTTATAAGCCACCGGTCTGGGATATCCTGTTACAGCCACCTAAACCAAGACATTCGCTATCTCTGGGAATTAACTTGCCCTGAGAGGAACAGTCTCTCCTGTGTCAGCAAGGCCCCAGATGTCAAAACATTAGAAAATACAGAAAATAAATGGCATGATTAATATAGGGTGTTTCTGCCTCATGGCTGAAGGGAGCTGGAAGACCCGTTTTTAATATCATTCCCACGGCTGTTGGCTGGAGGCTCTGCATCTCATTACGTGGGACTCTCCACAGGGCTGCGTGAGTGTCTTTACAACATCCCTCCTCCACAGCGAGGGATCCCAGAGAGAAAGCAAAGAGGAGCCACGGGGCCTTTAATGACCTTCTCTCCAAAATCACAGATCATCACGTCTGCCTGTTCCTCTTGGTGAGAAACAAGTCATTGAGTCTGGTCCACACTCGAGGGGAGGGAAATTAAGCTCCACCTCTGGAAGGAAGGACTATCCAAGAATTATGGGCATATTTTAAAGCCACCACACAGGCTGAGCCAGGCTATATTTCCATCGCATCCCTCTGCCTCCCTGAGGCCCCCAGCCCCATCCCTTGCTTTTCAACCAAGAGCTCACATCGAAAGCAGGTAGAGAGATTTTTCAAATCCATATGTCCAGCACCCACCTCGTCAAAACCTTCAGAGGAAGAGTCCTGCATCCACCCTACACTACAGGTGTGTGAGGGGAGATACCCCATGGAAACAAGACTCATGCTCCGACTGGGAAAACTGCCCTGAAGACACGCTGCTTGCCTGCCACTGCCCCAGCGTGCTGTGCACTTGGCAACTCTGTGGACATCCTGGTTGCTTTCTTGGTCTGCCCTGCCCTTCTCCCTCACTGTCTGGGGAACACTATACTCATCCTCAGCCCATGTCAATGCCAACTGCTAGGGGAACCCCTCAATCACTCCAGACCTACCTCCATGAGGCCCAGAGCACGTGATGGTAAAGTCAGACTGTGTGTTTTTTTCTTTCTGGCTGCACTGAGAGCTCCTCCAAAGGGAGACACGGCGACATATTCATACTCGCATCCCCTGGGGGACAGTCCAATTATGTCGGGTCAATGAATGATGAAGAAGAAAAGGTGGGCCTCTGAAAGCATCTCTAAAAGATATTTATGGAGAGAGTAGGTTTCCTTCCTAAATGTTAGCTCTGTCCTCCAAACATTAACTTCCTGCGATTGTGTGCTTATATAAAGATCTTATGTAAACTCTCCAAGCACTGGTTTGTTCTGATTGAAGGTGTTTGTTCCCTTGTGCTCCTATGGGCCAGTCTCATTTCTCTGTCTTGCAGCCCAATTCATATCTCCCCTCCCCCACCTCCCTGGCCTGCACCAGACTCACCTGCTCTCTGCCACCTCTCCTGACTCTCTGTGGTCCAGGCACAGGTCCTCTGCTTCTGAGACCCTGTTGGCCTTGGATGATTTATCCCCCCTCAGGTGGTGTCTTCTATTGCTGTCTGGTCGTGTTATGTGCTTTGTCTGATCTCTCAGCTGTTCCATAAATTCCTGAGAGCAGGACTCTCTCTTCCACTCATTTTGTCTTCTATGTGCCAGCCTTGGTTTTATACTTAGCATTCAGCAATTGTGTGAATTGATAGATGTTTTTATCAGAGTCACCTCGAAGAGTAACATATTCTACCTGCTGTGCAAAGAGGTGATAGCAACTTCATAAAGTTCTTGCCATTTTTCAAGAAAAATACAGATATAGCATGTCCTCAGTGTGGTATCCAGGCGATGGGAGATAATAGGCTCACTCTGTTCTGAAGTGGCTGGGACACGTCCGGAGCAATGAGTTCAGTTCTGGGTGCCATTAGGAAAGGTTAAAGAACCTAGGTAGTTCAGGGAATGACTTACATTTTTCTTTAAAAAGAACAACACGTATTTAAGTGCATTCTCCCACTTAATCGAGTCACATTATGAGATAAGCAGGGTGGGACTATTCCTTTATTAACAAATAAATTGAGGCCCAGACAGAGTAAGTGACTTGCTTAGGCCATAACTGGACTCTTCTCTTTCCTCCACTTCAAGGTGGCCTCTGATTGGCCTGAAGAAAAGCAGTCAAAAGTAAGACGTGCAAGTTGTCCACAGATACTTCAAGGGTGTCATAGGAAAGTATGAGGAGTCGATGTGTTCTGTTCTGTAGGACATAACCGGTACCACAAAGGCACAGGAGTTGCCTGAAAACTTGAGCATTTAAGCAGATGCTACCTGCAAATCATCCAAATGCAATCTAAGACAAGCAACTGGAGCTGATCAAAATGTTCAATGTGTGCAAATGGCAGAGTACGTGGGATTCTAGCAAGTTTCATCCTTTATGGAATATCATAACGAATTGAAATATTTCTTTCCATTAGATGACATGTAATTTGTACTGGCATGTCTGTGTGATAGGAGGAAAAGGAATTGTTACAGAGCTGCAACGAGATATGCCTTCATCTTCATAAGGTTTCACAAATCATTTTACAAATGATTCTCAGTTGCATATAAATTTAAACATACCTTTTCTGAATAACCCAGCAATTTCATTCCTAGGAACTTACCCAAGAGAAAGGAAACAAGATTCACAAAGCCACATGAATATAGCAGCTTTAAACATAATGGCCCAAACTGCAAACCAACCAAGTGTCCACCACCAGGAAAATGGATAAACAAACTTTATCCACAATGAGACACCAACAGGGATGCAAAGGAACCAACTGCAGATACACCTATAGGCATGATGGATCTGAAACACATGCAGGACAAAAGAAGCCAGACAGTAAGAGTGCCTCCTCTAGAAGTTTGAGAACAGGCTAAGCGGATGTGGAGTGATAGAAGTCAGACCAACGGTGTCCTGGGGAGAGGGGACTGGGATTGACTGAGAAGGAGAACAAGGTAACCCTTAGGGTGATGGGAAAGTTTTGTATTTTTATATGATTTGGGTTATATTGGCGTATGCACTTATCAAAACTCATTATAATACTTAATGTTCATATATTATGCCTCCAAAATGTATTTAATTATCTTTTGATAATTTCCCTCACATACTTCACAAACTAAAGGTATGGTAGCTTTTGACAATCAGGAAACAAAACAAAGGTCAGAACTGTAGCAAAGAGCCCAAGTATGCGCTGTGTGATGTTGGGTAGGTGCTCAACCTCTCTGAGGCCAGTGCTCTCATCTGTCAACTGGGGATAACAGAGTCTGCCAGGCAGGGTGAGGGTGTTCAACAAACTCTCTATTAATTTTCTGAGGCTGCTATAAAAAAAAATAAAACAAACTGAGTGGCTTAACACAAGAGAAACCTATTCTCTCCTGGTTTGGGAGTCCGGAATTCTGGATTCAAGGTGTTGGCAGGGCTGCCCTCCCTCTGCGACTCTGGGTATCCTTCCTGGACTCTTCCAGCTGCTGGTGGTTGTGGCAATCCTTGGGGCTTCTTGGCCAGCCACTGCATCACTCCCTCTCTGTCTCCATTGTCACCTGGCATTCTCCCTGTATGCCCCTGTCTTGGCATGATGGTTTCTTCTTTGCATAAGGACACCAGTCATATTGGGTGAGGGCCCACTCTACTCAGCATGGCCTCCTTTTATCTAATTACATCTGCAAAAACCTTATCCTATATAATAAAGAGCTAATATGCAAATGGTCATCACCCTCTCATGCCATCATGCCTTAACTGCTCAGACACTCAACACTGGGGAGAGAGGAATGGAGACCAGCCAGGCTGTGGCCAGGAGAGGGACAAGCCACCTGCCCCCACAGTCCCAGTCACCAGCGTCTGGGGCTGCAGCCCAGGGGAGAGACAATCTGCACACCCCTTGGTCCCTGCAGCCAGGGAGGGGGACAAGCCACCCACCCCGTGGTCCCAGGCACCTGCGGCCTGAGCGAAGCTGGCCCAAGTCCTGGGTGTCTGCAACTGGCTGGAGGAGGGAATCCTGGGTCCTGAGTGCAGGGCAAGGCAGAGGTGGTCAGGGGTAATCAGGCAGGCAGGCAGAAGGGTAAGGGGTGATCAGGCAGGCAGGCAGGCAAGCGGTTAGGAGCCAGCGGTCCTGGATTGGAGAGGGTGCAGGCCGGGCTCAGGGACACCCCTCCCCCCCTGCACGAATTTTGTGCACCAGGCCACTAGTACATTATAAAATATTTGAGGTTAGTGTTGAAGGGACCAAAGTTTTGCCACCCCAAAAAGATGTATTTTGGGGTATTGATTTTAAGACATGAAAGGCTCAGCAAGAACCTCTGACCCTCTTCCTTACACACCTAAAGGAATTCAGACAGAAAAAAAACCTGTTTACAAGAAAGGAACATCTGGGCACCAGAATTATCCGGGGATCACTTTGTAAATTATTCAACTGTCTGACCAATGTGCTGTACATCTGAAATTAACATAAAATAATACTGAATGTCAACTGTATCTGAAACATAAAAAAAGAAGGAAACATCATTTAACATCATAATATAAACTAAGTGTGGCAGATAGAGTGAAATCTAAAAAGGCCTCTTTATTTTGGACATCCCTCTGTGTCCAATTGTTTCCGGGTCACCCAGCAAGAAGTTGTTTAGCACATTTGCTCTTTCTCATCTACCTGCTGTATGTTGCCTGCTGTCCCTTTGAAACCCCAGACCCCTGCCTCCCTCTCCTTTCTCCAGAATGGCATCTTCAGGTTCCATATTTTTATGGCACCTCTGCATGTACATCCGTAATAAATTTGGGGCATTTTCTCCTGTTAATCTGTCTCTTATTAATTACCAGCCAGCCAGAAGAACTTAGAAGGTGGGAGAAAAATTATTTCTCGTACATCCCCCAGTTTAAAGAAATCTTCAAGAATTTAAAATGATTAAAATGTATGTATGTACAGAACTCATTCCCACCTCTGCCTCACAAAACAAAACTGTTTCTTATATGAAATCAGTGTGTTCACATTCCTTACAGTAGTTGGCAACTTAGACAACTATGCTTTCTTTCCAGACATACTTAACATACTTCCCTAAGCTTTCTGACAGGCGTGTCTGAGTCAGCTCTCTACCTGGAGGACCCAGCACTTACAAGGGGAAAGGCCGCACGGCTTTAATAACACACGACTGGGTGATAGCTGCAATTCTGTGTTGCTACTTCATAACTGTAATGTTGCTACTGTTATGAATCCTAATGTAAATATCTGATATGCAGGATGGTCTTAGGCGACCGCTGTGAAAGGGTCGTTCGACCGCCAAAGGGGTCTCGACCCACAGGTTGAGAACCGCTGGTTTAAGGTCTACAGTTCTTCTCAGCTTCCCCAGGTCCCTCTCATCAAGCAGTTGGTGAAACCGATAAACATCCAAACCCACTTTCCAGGAAGCCCCTCCAAGTGGGCGGTGGGGGCACACTTCCTGGTGCCCATTAGAAACCCAACCTCCTTTTCATTTGCCAGGGCTCCAGCCTTCGCCCTGCAGGGGTGCTGAGCCCCGCATGGTTCCCCCAGAGCCGTGTGCAGGAGGAGGGAAGCCAGGAGGGACTGTGGAAACTGAAGGCAAAGGGGAGAGCGTCCCCCCAATGTCCCCAGGGGAAACCTGAGAAATCACTGATTTCTTGGTGATTTGTTTAGTTTCTGCAGTTCATTGGTATCATTTTGTTTTAGAGTAGTGGTTCTCAACCTTCTGGCCCTTTAAATACAGTTCCTCATGTTGTGACCCAACCATAAAATTATTTTCGTTGCTACTTCATAACTGTAATGTTGCTACTGTTATGAATCGTAATGTAAATATCTGATATGCAGGATGGTCTTAGGCGACTCCTGTGAAAGGGTCGTTCGACGGCCAAAGGGGTTGCGACCCACAGGTTGAGAACCGCTGGTTTAAAGTCTACAGTTCTTCTCAGCTTCCCCGGGTCCCTCTCAGCAAGCAGTTGGTGAAACCCATAAACATCCAAACCCACTTCCCGGGAAGCCCTCCAAGTGGGCGGTGGGGGCACACTTCCTGCTGCCCGTTAGAAGTCCAACCTCCTTTTCACCTGCCACAGCGCCAGCCTTCGCCCTGCAGGGATGCTGAGCCCCGAATGGTTCCCCCAGAGCCGCGTGCAGGAGGAGGGAAGCCAGGAGGCACTGTGGAAACTGAAGGCAAAGGGGAGAGCGTCCCCCCAATGTCCCCAGGGGAAACCTGAGAAATCACTGATTTCTTGGTGATTTGTTTAGTTTCTGCAGTTCCATTGGTATCATAATTCAGGGTCATGCTTCACCTAGCCTGTTGTAAAAGCCCTTCCCAACTTTGTCTATAGAGGAAAGCTTTGCTTCGTGAGTTCCCAAAATCTGACATTTCAAGACAATTTTGAAACACAACTCATCTGTAAGTTTTCTCTGTGGGGTGTTTGCATATTAAACACGTGTCCATGCAGGTTCGGCTGATTGCTGTGGGGAATGTGCGTCTGACAAAAGGCCCCGCGCCCTTGGAGCTGTGGCTGCCGCGGCTCCCAGGCCTCCCCCACTCCTGGAAGCGGCTCTAAGCACAGATTAATGACTGGATGCCGCGGAGCAGTGCAGTCCACCCATCTCCTCGAGGAGCCGAGCTAATCTTCTTAAACCTTTGGACAATAGCCGGGCCAATCACCCAAATGATGCTGTCAATTTGCTTTTAAAGCCCCACTTCAAAGAGGCAGATCCAAAGGGGACCATTGAAAAGACAGCGATGTGGGGAAGTTACCGCTATGCTGCCCAGATGATTAATATTAATAGGGCACATACCACCCAAAGGACACTGTGGCAGTGCGTCCTGGCGGCTCCTTCTGAAAGGAAGTCCTCAAGGAATGCAGCGTGTGTGTGTGTGTGTGTGTGTGTGTGTGTGTGTGTGGTGTTGTTTTCAGCAGGCTTGGAGAAGAGAATGATTAGCCAGGGTCAAAGGCTCTGTAGCCAGGCCCTGCCTTTGAAATGGGCTCTGAGCGCTGAATTCCTTTCCTGCTGCTCTGGTCAGATCTCTGTATATAACAGGCTCACTCAGGAGTCCTTGCTATGTATTCAAAGATCCTGTATTAGTCAGTCTGTGCTGCATAATAAAAGGAATTCTAAACATTTCAGAGGCTTCTTTACATGACCTTTGGATTTTATACTCACGGGCCCACAGGGGTCTGGGGTCGCTCTGCTCTGGTGTGGGGTGTGGGTTGGCTGGGCTCAGTCAGCTCCACATGGCATCACCCTTCCTGACCTGGTGGCTGCCTGAGACTCACTCTTCTCCCGGAAAAGGCGGGGAGAGCATGAGGAATGAGCAGAAGCGCATGGTGCCCCTGGAGTCCTTGACGTGGAATGGGGTCAATCCCGACATTGATGGGGGCCCACACACTGCGGTAGGGGTGCTGCAGGGTCCCCTTGATGATGAGGTTAGGCAGTGATCGGCAAACTGCGGCCATCACCCTTCCTGACCTGGTGGCTGCCTGAGACTCACTCTTCTCCCGGAAAAGGCGGGGAGAGCATGAGGGATGAGCAGAAGCGCATGGTGCCCCTGGAGTCCTTGATGTGGAACGGGGTCAATCCCGACACTAATGGGGGTCCACCCACTGCGGTAGGGGTGCTGCAGGGTCCCCTTGATGATGAGGTTAGGCAGTGGTCGGCAAACTGCGGCTCGCGAGCCACATGAGGCTCTTTGGCCCTTGAGTGTGGGCTCTTCCACAAAATACCAAATTCTGCGTATGGGCCACGAAGTTTCAATCGCACTGTACGTGCGCCCCCGCACATGGTATTTTGTGGTATTTTGTGGAAGAGCCACACTCAAGGGGCCAAAGAGCCGCATGTGGCTCGAGAGCCACAGTTTGCCAACCACGGGAGAGGACTTGGGAGCAGCGACTGAATTTTCCCCAGACCCTATACCCTTACAACAGAAGGGCTAGAGACACACAGGGACCACTGAATAGACCAGCAGACAGGTTTTGTCAGAATAAAAGGTGGTGGACTCCTAGACAGCGGCAGTGAGGCTTCACCTTCTAAAATCCCTTTCCTCACTGAGACACCGCCAGCCTGTGAGAGCCCAGTATCTGGATTCTGCTGTGTCAAATCACTTAGAGAACCGTTGTCTTGGTCCTCAGAGCTTCTGTCTTGGCCCATTACCTGACTTCATAACACCCTGAAATACAGGACCGATGGCTCACTCGAGATGCAGTGTTAATTGGGTGCCCACTAGGTATGTTTCAGCTCTGTGCAAAGGCCTTTGCACTTAACATCTGACCCTGCCCTTAGAAGTTTAGAGTCCAATGCAACAGCGCTTCCTACATTAGCACACTGTGGCCTGAGCCATCAACGCTGACACTGAGCCAAGACACCTTTGACCCCTGGACACAAAAGGAAATCTCTTCTGCATTGGAAATGCAGACGGGAACACCCAAGCGCAGCAGGAAGCCATGGTCACATCAGAAAATCTTCCTTTGGTGGTTCTCCCAAGCAAGTGTGGGTAACACTTCTGTGACAACGAAGCACAGAAACCACCAAAACATTTAGATAATAAGAGCGTGTTTTCTTTCCTTTTCTTACAAAAGCATCTGCCTACTTGTTTGAACCGATAGGCCGTAGGACAGGCACCAATGGTCACATCTGACTCCTAAACTGGTTAACCTTCAGAAATCTCCGTATAAAACCAGCCCAGCCTTTGAGTGGCCATCTCGCAGGAATTTCTGTTAACAAGGTGGCGATGAATTGTGTGCCCAGGCTCTGAGAGGCCACCAGATCCCCTTCAGATTTTCTCTTGCTTTCAACAAGAGGCCCAGCATGGCGAGTGTGGCATTCTCCCTTTAATTCAAATAATTCACTTATATCTCTTGAGGAGGGAACCTGAGTCTTCCTCGGGGCCCCTCCTCCCTTCAGCCTGCTCTTCCCCGAGTGCCTGTCAACAGAGCCAGCCGGGGATGGAAACTGCACAGAGACTCTCTTTTGCTTTGCTAGGACACTTCAGCCTGTTCTCATGGATCTTTCAAAGGAACGCAATTATCTGATCATTCTTGGAAGCAGTTAAAATGTGGAAGGGCATATCCTGCTTCAACCCGCAGAGTCTGTCTTTCCGAGTCACATGAGCAGTCGTTTAAAACATAAACAGTCCTTACATAACCTTCCCAGGAGGTTAGAAGGAACAACACAAGACACAGAGGTTCTTCCAGCATGATCTGCTTTATTGCAACAGGGCCCCTCTGGAGGGGACTTTTTAAAATTGTTCTCTTTATTTTTGAAAGTATTATAGATGTCGCCCCCCCCCCTCCCTTTTTTTCCCTCCATGATCCCTTCCACCCTGTACCCACCCCTCTCAGGCCTTCGCCACACTATTGTCTGTGTTCATGGGCTATGCATATAGGCATATAAGTTCCCCAGTTAACCTCCCTGTCCCCCAACCCTGCCTTCCCTCTGAAATTTAACAGTCTGTTCCATTCTTCTATGTCTCTGAATCTATTTTTTCCTTTAGTTTATTTTGTTCACTAGATTCCACATACGCGTGAGATCATGTGATAGTTATCTTTCTCTGACTGGCTTATTCTGCTTAGCATAATACTTTCCAGGTCCTCCATGCTGTCTCAAAGGATAAGAGATTCTTTCTTTTTCACTGCTGCATAGTATTACATGGTATAAATGTACAACAGCTTTTTTTATCCATTTGTCTACTGATGGGCACTTGGGCTGTTTCCAGATCTTAGCTATTATAAATTATGCTGCTATGGACATAAGGGTACACATATTCTTTCTCTAAAATATGCATTCCTAGTTGCAATATAGGAACAAGGCAGGTGATCCTACTCAGGGTTATTTTGGAGTCTTGGAAGTAGAGGGGAGCAGAGATGCTGAAACAATAGTGGAGGAGCAGTGGGTCCCCTAAGTAGTCACCAGTTCCTTAGGGGACTGATGCTCCCGAATATGCAAGGTGATCTCACTGTGAACTGCTTGTGAGGTCATGGAGGTGTCTCTGGTGTAGACAACCCCCTTCCTAAAAGGAGATTGGATTGTTTGCACAGAGGGGAGTTGCAGTTGTAAGTTACGTAGTCTATCCGCCAAGAAGCCCAAGGAATAGGGCAGATTCTTCACTTGAGCACCAACATGTCATGGCCTAATGCCAAAAGAAGAATGGTGAAGTACTCAGCACTGTGGTTGGTTGGTGCTCTTCACCTCTCGGTAAAGATGACACAGAGGCCACCATCTACCTTGTTTGATTGTTGTTGTAAGGCTGAAATGAGATGGTGCATACAAAGCATATACTACCTACCTGGCACATATCAGGCACATACCAGGCACTCAGTAAGTGGTAGCCATCAAGTGAGTGTATTGTGAATCTGACAACCTTCCCTACCCACATGGAAGGTTGGGTTATTGATAATGATCACTCAAGACAGAAGGGAAAACAATGTAGTCTACTTGTTGAGACTTTGGTGATAGGGAAAAATATGACTTGTCTTCAGTCAACAATTTCTTAAATATTATCTCAACAGACAGTTAAAGTTTGGGGTTGGGAAATAAGAGTGGTAGCTTTGTTAACGCAGGTAGCTCTTAAAGAAGAGGGTGGGGTAACAGACTTCATTCAATGAAATGTTTCTCAAGGGCAAGCTAGCAAGTAGGGCCAAGGAGGCTTCCCCAAATGGCTGTGCTCCAGAGAATGGATGATTATCACCTGTCCAACCAGTTACCCATACTGGCAGCTATTTTCCAGGCAGAGTCCCAATTTTCTGGACCTCACTCCCACCCTCATCGGGCAGTTAGGATGGAATCACTTTGCTCTCCTCTGAAACTTTGGCCCTCCCTAACACCAGCTATAAATAGAAGCAGTTTGTTTGAAATATGGGTTCTCTCCTTAGGAACTAAACTATTCCATATCATAGACCCCTTTTCTAAAACAATAAAAAATGTAGGCAAAGTCTTCATTGAACTATTTTCCTTCCACTGAAATAACTGAATGTTTAGCTTTGACAGACAAAAATAGCCTCGTTGTCACATCGTCACAACATAGAACTTTTATATATTTTTTATTTTCCAATTTATATCTCACATATGTGAACATGCTACCTTCAAGTCAATCCTAGGTTAAATCAGAACCTCTTAACCTTTCAATTAAAGGCAAACAAAGGCAACTCTAGGCTGTCAAATTGTGAATAATAAATGGAACCATTACTGGGAAGGTTTCAGATTCTGATGAGCAGAAAGATCGTTTGGGAAAATCTATAGCAAAGAGTAGTATAATTATAACTCAGACTTGTGTGGCTTTCCATCCAAACTCATCTCCAACCCTAATGTGATTTTCTAACAATAGTACTCCTCCAATAACAGACAGCCCACAAATAAATGCAAGCTTAGATTCGTTTCCTGTCCAGTTAAAAATAAACTTGCCAACATTTGAAAGCAGCATAGAGTCCTTCCTAACAATAAAAACAAACTCACCCATGCTGTTGGGCCAAAGCTTTGACATTTTAAAAATCATTATAGTAAAAAATAAACTCAACCTGTAACATGAGCTATTGTTAGAAATCCTTTGAGAAAGATGCCTCAAACAGAGAGCTCACTTGCTAAAATTAAGTCATTCTACTTGAGCATCATGATGGTTTGAATTGTGTCCTGCAAAAATATGTTGAAGTTCTAACCCCCAGAACTGCAGAACGAGACTTTATTTGGAAATAGGGCCTTTGCAGATGTAGTAGTTAAGATGAGGACATACTGCAGTTCATGGGCCCTAATCCCATATGACTGGTGTTTTTATAAAAAAAGGGGAATTTCATGTGATGATGAATGCAGAGTTTGGAGTCATGCATCTAGAAGCTAACGAATGCCAATCACTCAGAGCCCCAAAGGGTGTCTCCCCCATCGCACTGCTACAGTGACCTCATTAACATTGCCAATTTGCCTTTTCCAAACATCCCTTTCCTCAATCAGTTTCTTCATTTAAGAAAAAAGAACCGAGTGTGCAGGCTCATCTCTAAGGAGAGTCAGAGAGCCAGGAGGAAAGTGCACAGTGACTTCATGGTGCATGCAGACTTCACAGATCCTCTGGGGTGCATCCTGGACGGGACCAGGGGCTCAGCACACTGCACAGTGTGCTCTTGGCTGGACTACCAGGGTGGCCCTTGGGGAGAGAGCCTGCCAGGCAGAAGAGAGATGGTGACCTATTTCACACTGGTGAGAACAGAAATGCTGGTTGCTACAATGACTCCTGACGTCACTCACTTAGAAACACTAGAGCATGTGGCCAATATAACATCAATGTCTTAGACTGCACCATGCGAATGAGCCAATGATGAGCCTCCACCCCCAGCCAATGCCGCTGGACATCAGGTGACTGCGGATGTGTGACTGAGCCGTCAGTAACACATAGAGCCATCTGAGGAGCCCAACCCAAATTGCCCACCACAGAACTGCCAGCAAATAAATGGTCTTAGTTCAAGTTTGGGGTGGTTTGTTATTCAGACAAAGCTAACTGAGACAGATATCTATCCTCATGTTTTCCCTGGTGATGAACTTGAACATAAAAGTGAAATGATTGACACAAAGTCTAAAAGGAAGAGTGACCTCGAACAGACTGTCAAACTACAGCAGGAAAGCCGGGGAGGGTTGAGGGGCGGGAGCGGGGCGGGTAAGAGATCAACCGAAGGACTTGTATGCATGCATATAAGCATAACCAATGGACA